>NC_088224.1:75426309-75506309 GCF_036934945.1 Oncorhynchus masou masou
TCTCTGTCTGTCTCTCTCTGTCTGTCTGTCTCGCTCTGTCTGTCTCTCTCTCTCTGTCGCTCTCTCGTCTCTCTCTCTGTCTCGCTCTCTCTGTCTCACTCTCTGTCTCTCTGTCTCGCTCTCTCTGTCTCGCTCTCTCTGTCTCGCTCTCTCTGTCTCGCTCTCTCTGTCTCGCTCTCTCGCTCTCTCTCTCGCTCACTCTCTGTCTTGCTCGCTCTCTGTCTCGCATCTCGCGCGCTCTCTGTCTCGCTCACTGTCTCTTCTCTGTCTCGCTCTCTCTCGTCTCGCTCTTCTCTGTCTCGCTCTCTCGTTCAATGTCTCGTCTTGTTTTCTGTCTCTCTGTCTCGCTCTCATTCTCTGTCTCGCTCGTTCTCTGTCTCGCTCTCTCTGTCTCTCTCTCTCTGTCTGTCTCTCTCTGTCTGTCTCGCTCTCTCTGTCTCGCTCTCTCTGTCTCGCTCTCTCTCTGTCTCTGTCTGTCTCTCTCTCTGTCTTGCTCTCTCTGTGTCTCGCTGTCTCGCTCTCTCTGTCTCTCTCTCTGTCTCACTCTGTCTGTCTCGCTCTCTCTGTCACGCTCTGTCTGTCTCGCTCTGTCTCGCTCTCTCTGTCTCGCTCTCTCTGTCTCGCTCTCTCTGTCTCGCTCTCTCGCTCTCTCTCTCTCGCTCACTCTCTCGTCTCTCTCTCTCTCTCTCTCTGTCTCTCTCTCTGTCTCGCATCTCGCTCGCTCTCTGTCTCGCATCTCGTTCTTTGTCTCGCCGCTCGTTCTCTGTCTCGCTCGCTCGTTCTCTGTCTCGCTTGTTTTCTGTCTCGCTCTCTCATTCTCTGTCTCGCTCTCTCTGTCTCGCTCGCTGTCTCAGCTCTCTTATTCTCTCGCTCGCTTGTTCTCTCTCTCGCTCGCTCTTTGTCTCGCTCGTTCTCTGTCTCGCATGCTCTCTGTCCCGTTCGCTCATTCTCTGTCCCGCTCGCTCATTCTCTGTCTCGCTCGCTCATTCTCTGTCTCACTTGCTCATTCTCTGTGTCGCTCTGCTCATTCTCTGTGTCGCTCTCTCTGTCTCGCTCGCTGTCTCGCTCGCTTGTTCTCTGTCTCGCTCACTCGTTCTCTGTCTCTCTGCCTCTCTCGCTCACTCTCTCTGTCTCGCTTTCTGTTCTCTTTCTCACACACAGTCAGACACACACACACATACACACACACACATGGCCTACCTTCTCTCACCCTGTGGGATCCTGGCTTATCCCTCCCCAGTTTCATCTATAGCGTTAAATCCTCCTGATCGGATCATTCCCTGGGACCCACCACCACTACATCACTCAGTAGCTTTACTGAGCCCTGTACAGTTCAGGATTTGAGCATTGTGTGTGTCTGACTATACTAGGACAACTGTTTGTATTCCATTGTTGTCCAAGGTAAAGCTAAGGTGGGTCAGAAGTAAGAAGTAAAAAGTGAATAGTCTGTAGGCCCTACTATTTGCCCGATTTGTTATGGCTGATATGGTGAGAAAGATTATTTTGATAAAGTTAGTAAAAAAAGGTATCAAGCAGATGCAGAGAGATTTGTCCAGCAGCTTTGCTGAGCCTCCCTCCATCATGGAAGAGGGCTATTGTATTGTATCCTGCTGTGCAATTTTGTTTGCTGTCTGTTCTAGATCCTGGATGTAGGGTCATGGAGATGTCTCGGGGGTTCTGGGGGTGTTGATTAGCAATTTCTTTGGCCCTCCTTCCCTGGCCCTCCTCCCTGTGGCCCTCCTCCAGGCCCCTTTGCCTCCAGGCCCCGGCCTCCAGGCCTGTCTCGCCTGTCTCGCTCTATTCGCTGCCCAGCTGGGTCCAAATTACATAGAACCTACCACACAGCCACTTTATGTGCAATTCCACTTTTTATTGAGAAACAAGATTGTTTTTCCCATCACAAATTGTATTTTGTTTTGTGGTCCTTCCTGCAACCCTTACATGGCTCATTCTCCCCCTCAGAACACAGCAGAGCCCTATTGTGTTGACAGACATCACCTTTTTCACTCTCCGATGACTGGAATGTATTCAGACACACACACACATCTTTTTATAGATCTCTCTCTCACCCTTTTATAGATCCCCAGTTTTTATAGATCTCTTTTATAATTCTCTTTTTATAGATCTCTGGAGCCCTTTTATAGATCTCAACTTTTTATAGTTCTCTTTTTATAGTTCTCGATTTGTTAAGGCTTTTTATAGATCTCTTTTTATAGATCTCTTTTATAATTCTCAATTTTTTTATAGATCTCTTTTATAGATCCTGGATTTTATAGTTTCTGGGGGTTTTATAGATCTCTTTTATAATTCTGGCCCTTTTATAGATCTCTTTTATAGTTCTCTTTTTATAGTTCTCTTTTTATAGATCTCTTTTATAATTCTCTTTTTATAGTTCAAGATTGTTTTTATAGATCATTTTTTTATAGATCTCTTATAATTCTCTTTTTATATATCCCTATTTTTATAGTTCTCTTTTTATAGATCTCTTTTATAATTATCTTTTTATAGATCTCTTTTTATAGTTCTCTTTTATAATTCTCTTTTTATAGATTTCTTTTTATAGATCTCTTTTTATAATTCTCTTTTTATAGATCTCTTTTTATAGTTCTCTTTTTATAGATCTCTTTTTATAGATCTCTTTTATAATTCTCTTTTTATAGATCTCTTTTTATAGATCTCTTTTTATAGTTCTCTTTTTATAGATCTCTTTTATAATTCTCTTTTTATAGATCTCTTTTATAGTTCTCTTTTTATAGTTCTCTTTTTATAGATCTCTTTTATAATTCTCTTTTTATAGTTCTCTTTTTATAGATCTTTTTATAACTTTTTATAGATCTCTTTTTATAATCTCTTTTTATATATCTCTTTTTATAATTCTCTTTTTATAGATCTCTTTTTATAGTTCTCTTTTATAATCTCTTTTTATAGATTATCTTTTTATAGATCTATTTTATAATTCTCTTTTTATAGTTCTCTTTTTATAGTTCTCTTTTTATAGATCTCTTTTTATAATTCTCTTTTTATAGATCTCTTTTTATAGATCTCTTTTATAGATCTTTTTTATAGATCTCATTTTATAGATCTTTTTTTATAGATCTCTTTTTATAGTTCTTTTTTTATAGATCTCTTTTTATAGTTCTCTTTTTATAGTTCTCTTTTTATAGTTATCTTTTTATACATCTCTTTTATAATTCTCTTTTTATAGATCTCTTTTTATACTTCTCTTTTTCATACTCTGTTCACTGACCTGAACTGAACTTAGTAATCAGTTCTTTCCCTGGATCAGAAGATTGAAGTCTTGGGGATGATACCCAATCTCAGAAGATCAACATTCTGATGACCTTCTAACACTGAGAGGAGGCTGTTGATGCTCAGAGGAACAGACAGGCCACAGTGCATCAGGAAGGGTCAGTCTGTGGGGAATGACATACTTGTATTTTTTGATGTTTCTAAAGTATTCAGGTCTACTGCCATCATGTCAACGACTATAAAATGGCCAACCTGGTTTGTTTTGATCTTGGTGCCATCTGGGGTGGGATAAGGCATGGTTTCATCTTCTAGGAAGTTACTCATATCATTCTATTTTGATGGAGCTACACAATACAGTACAGTGGTGCTTCAGTTCTTTGAGATATAATAAATATTTATTTTACATTGTTCATCATGGTATCTATTTTTAGGCGAGGGAACGGTTATGTTGTATAGTTTCTGGTTATTCTTCCCCATAGATGTAAAGCTCAGTGATCACAGTGTTATTCCAGGTGTCGTTTCCCACTTTATGGTTTTAGACAGTCAGTGTCTGCTGCACTGAAGAAAGTCATCTCCTTCCAAACGACCAGGATCATTGATAGATCTGTTAGTGAGGACATTCAAGTCCACTTATCTCTTTCATTATATTCCTCAATGGCAACTGGGGAAATTTTACTTCAGTATCGGCAAGGTCTATTATAATGGAAATGCAGTGAAAATAGTCACTTTAAACATGTATTTGGCTTCAAGCCTAATAGTGTAAGTAATTTGTTAAGTGCTTATAACTCCCTTGCTAAAGTTTCCAAGATTTCTGCCTAAAGCAAGCACAAAATTAGCATATTCGTTTTTCAGAATGGCTTTGAGGAGCTCTCCTCAATTTTTTCCAATTCAATTTTTTCACTCCCTTAACGTGAACATATTTTCTCCCGTTCAGCAGTTTGTTTCTCAAAGCTGAAGCTTCATTTGGATTCAGTGTGTTCTTTCCTGTGTGAGTCTGGGAGGAGGAGGTGTATCTGTGCTCAGCATCACTGGGGCCCTATAATAATCTACAAACTGCTTCTATCAATCTTCATAACTGTAAAATAATCTATAGACTATGGGTAGGAGTGTAAAGCACATGTAATCATTAAGAGAAAGGAGTGGCTATTGCCTCTGTTTGTCAAGGTACAATATTGCTGCCTTTTCTACCAAGGCAATATTAAAAAAGCATTCTGTCAAATAAACAGACATGACAGTGGAATATCATTCTACTGAACAGTGTTTATTTGTCAGCGGGGTGTAATGGTTATACAAGGACCTTCGCTCTAACCTGAAGATGATGGTCTTTGATGTAAGGTGTTTGCAGAGCTGCATGCTATTGCTTTGAAGCCTTATAGGACACTATATTTACATCAAGGAGTCCACATGCTGCATGCTTATGTCAAAGCAGAGCTTTAACTCCTGTTCCATGATTTATCCTCTGATGGAACACAACGGAAGCTTCTGTTCTGCGGCGTACAGCAGGTCTCATTACCATATCGTCTCGGCATTGAGGTTTAGGTTATGTGTTCAGTCTGGTACCTGGCCAATGAATGGTTGGATCAAGTACTAGGCTACGACACTCTGATCCATGGAAGTGACCCTGCTTTGACCTTCTGGATTTCTCGCAAAGGCTTGACAATTTGTGTGCTCCATTCCCCTTTTTAAAAGGACAGAGTCAAATGGCACATGGTCTAGTTTGAATGCTATTTCTGGGACATGTTGTAATGTGGAGATAACTGAGCCAGACATAATACTCTACTGTAGGCCTGATGCTGCACATTCATAGTATTGATGCTGTTCCTGTGTATGTAGCAGCGTGTGGCCTCCTTCAACCAGATCAGTCTGTCTCTCTGTCTGTCTCTCTGTCTGTCTCTCTGTCTGTCTCTCTGTCTGTCTCTCTGTCTGTCTCTCTGTCTGTCTCTCTGTCTGTCTCTCTGTCTGTCTGTCTCTCTGTCTGTCTCTCTGTCTGTCTCTCTGTCTGTCTGACTGGAGGGTCCTGAGGAGAGGGTGTTTGGGTCTCTCTGGTGGCCTGGGTCTGACGGTCCGACCACCAAAAGCAGGCAGCCTCTCTCTACATCCATCCAGGCAAATGTAACTAATCAGCTAAGCGGGAGCGCTCAGTCAAACAGAGCTATGGCTGTCAGTCAGGGTTAGTGGCTGCCGAGCGCATTTCAATATGTGCATTACAATTCCACTTCGCAAATATGGACAAATTGGAGCTTTGCAGCTAAATTTAGAGAGCGTGAATAGAATGTGGCAAGCGTGCTGTCACACTGTCACTCAAAAAGCCAGTGACACGCCTGGCATAAGCTAAAGGAGGGGGGGGGGGGCTTTTTAACTCGCAGCCACTGTCTTTCAGAAAACTTTATTGTCTGAAGCTTGTTGAGGGGGGGGGCATGGTTAAAACCATATGTATAAGGACCTTGGTAATCAGTGCTGGATGTGTGATTTGAGATGATTGAAGGCGGGAGGGGGGGACTTGATTATCTCACTCTAATCAGGCAGAGTCCAGACATAAAGAGTCGTGTATAAGGGCGTCTCGTCCAATCAAATCAGCTGAGTCTCGTATAGGGGCGTGTCGTCTTCCTCTTACATAGTCTGAACAACAGTAGCAGTGAGACTCAATCACAGTGGAGAGGCTGGCTCTTAATCACAAGTAAACAGACCACTGCTTCCTTGGGAGGTTATAGAGTTAATATACTGCAGATCTTCCTCTCCACACTCCTCTCTCCTCTTGTCCTGACGACTGTTAACACTGTATAGCTGCATCTCCTGCATAAATCACACCTTAATATTTCGTCGGTTCATATTGGGACAGCGTCACCTTTTTCAACTCTCCATTACTATTTTCCTTTAGTTGTCCTGCTCTGTGCCTGGATAAGAACCTGTGTTTGAGGGCTACAGCACATCTAATGAAATATCTTAATTAGATCTTCTCTGTGCCCAGAGGAATATAGATTCAATCATCAGTCTTCACTCCTATCGGTTTGCCTCCATGCCGTGAGGCTGCAGGACTCGGTATGCCTTCGTCATCCATCCTCCTTTTGTTCGTCAACTTTGAAATTTGCACATCCTCTGAATGAAGTCCTGAGTTGCAGAGTTCAAGAATGATTTTCCTGCTCTTGGAATGAGTCACTGATGGAGGTCAGCAGTTTTACCAGGTGCCTCAGGAGCATTCTTAAAAAGACAACAAAACATACATTTTCAGTAAAACATATATTTTTTTGCAGTTCATTGAACGTGTTGATGGAAATGTATGTTTTGATTGGTCCTCTATCTTCTCTCTGTGGTTGACATGATGTTGGCCAAACAGGCAGGTTTTAAAAGTGCCTCTACATCATTAGCTGTAACACACGACAGAGTGGATGAAGCTAGACTGAACCTCTGCTGATGACAGACAACCTTTTCTTCAGAGTCTCCGTCATCTGTGGAACCTCTCACCTGTTTCCCTCCTATTGTCATTGGTGTTTTATCAGCACTTCACAGCCCGAGCAGGCAGAACAACTCAGCCCACTCCAGACGTGTCGTGGTGTCTCCGCGCGTGTGAGAGAGAATCTTTCAGCGGCAGGCTGACAGCTGACATTCTCAAAAAGGGGAAGGCAGGAGGCATTTGGAAGCACAGAAAGGGAGAAGAATTATCAAGCTCGGTCCATGAAAGACGACAGGGCCTAAACAGCAGCACCAGCAGCTGGAGACTGACTGAGAATTCCCCAAGTCAGCGACTGGCTCGCTGCACAGATAGAAAACACATTCCATTCTCTCCTCCATCACCGTCAGGCCATGCCGTTCGCTGGTGTGTCATTCCCATTTCTCCACTCGGCGCTCTCCAGAGACTGATTTTTCATATTCATGGATTCAGACTGGGAATTTATGTACTTGAGATTGCAAAGATGCCTAAATCTCTGCCTGGACCGACACTATTCTATCCCCTAACTCAGGGGTTTAGATTCAGGCAACTAGATTCAACCACGGACCATTTTTGTCTGAGCGGATGGTTGGGTGGCCAGAATATAGTTAATTTGTATAATATATATATTTTTTTGTTGTTGGAATATTTGGGAACAGATTTTCTAAATTAAACTCATTTTTAGCTCAAGTCCTGGTGATTCGACTGTCTTCTCTGAGCAATAAACTAAGATCCAGCTGCCGACCCCTGCCCGAAGATCTCTAGCTCTGAGCAATAAACTAACATCCAGCTGCCGACCTCTGCCCGAAGATCTCTAGCTCTGAGCAATAAACTAATATCCAGCTGCCGACCCCTGCCCGAAGATCTCTAGCTCTGAGCAATAAACTAACATCCAGCTGCCGACCCCTGCCCGAAGATCTCTAGCTCTGAGCAATAAACTAACATCCAGCTGCTGACCCCTGCCCAAAGATCTCTAGCTCTGAGCAGTAAACTAACATCCAGCTGCTGACCCCTGCCCGAAGATCTCTAGCTCTGAGCAGTAAACTAACATCCAGCTGCCGACTAAGATCCAGCTGACCCTGCCCGAAGATCTCTAGCTCTGAGCACATCCAAATCTAACCTCTGCCCGAAGATCCTAGCTGAGCAATAAACTAATATCCAGCTGCCGACCCCTGCCCGAAGATCTCTAGCTCTGAGCAATAAACTAACATCCAGCTGCCGACCCCTGCCCAAAGATCTCTAGCTCTGAGCTAACATCCAGCTGCTAAAGCTCTGAGCTAACATCCAGCTGCCGACCGCTGCCTGAAGATCTCTAGCTCTGAGCAATAAACTAACATCCAGCTGCTGACCCCTGCCCGAAGATCTCTAGCTCTGAGCAATAAACTAACATCCAGCTGATGACCCCTACCTGAAGATCTCTAGCTCTGAGCAATAAACTAACATCCAGCTGCCGACCGCTGCCTGAAGATCTCTAGCTCTGAGCAATAAACTAACATCCAGCTGCTGACCCCTGCCCGAAGATCTCTAGCTCTGAGCAATAAACTAACATCCAGCTGCTGACCCCTATCTGAAGATCTCTAGCTCTGAGCAATAAACTAACATCCAGCTGCTGACCCCTGCCCGAAGATCTCTAGCTCTGAGCAATAAACTAACATCCAGTTGCCGACCCCTGCCCGAAGATCTCTAGCTCTGAGTAATAAACTAAGATCCAGCTGCCGACCCCTGCCCGAAGATCTCTAGCTCTGAGCAATAAACTAACATCCAGCTGCTGACCCCTGCCCAAAGATCTCTAGCTCTGAGCAATAAACTAACATCCAGCTGCCCACCGCTGTCCGAAGATCTCTAGCTCTGAGCAATAAACTAACATCCAGCTGCTGACCTCTGCCAGAAGATCTCTAGCTCTGAGCAACAAACTAACATCCAGCTGCTGACCCCTGCCCAAAGATCTCTACCTCTGAGCCCTGACTAGTGTCTGGGTGGAGAGGAGGGATAAAGACCTGGCTCTGAGCCCTGACTAGTGTCTGGGTGGAGAGGAGGGATAAAGACCTGGCTCTGAGCCCTGACTAGTGTCTAGACCTGACTCTGAGCCCTGACTAGTGTCTGGGTGGAGAGGAGGGATAAAGACCTGGCTCTGAGCCCTGACTAGTGTCTGGGTGGAGAGGAGGGGTAAAGACCTGGCTCTGAGCCCTGACTAGTGTCTGGGTGGAGAGGAGGGGTAAAGACCTGGCTCTGAGCCCTGACTAGTGTCTGGATGGAGAGGAGGGGTAAAGAGAGCCCTGACTAGTGTCTGGGTGTAAAGCTGGCAATGAGCCCTGACTAGTGTCTGGGTGGAGAGGAGGGGTAAAGCCCTGGCTCTGAGCCCTGACTAGTAAAGACCTGGCTCTGAGCCCTGACTAGTGTCTGGGTGGAGAGGAGGGGTAAAGACCTGGCTCTGAGCCCTGACTAGTGTCTGGGTGGAGAGGAGGGGTAAAGACCTGGCTCTGAGCCCTGACTAGTGTCTGGGTGGAGAGGAGGGGTAAAGACCTGGCTCTGAGCCCTGACTAGTGTCTGGGTGGAGAGGAGGGGTAAAGACCTGGCTCTGAGCCCTGACTAGTGTCTGGATGGAGAGGAGGGGTAAAGACCTGGCTCTGAGCCCTGACTAGTGTCTGGATGGAGAGGAGGGGTAAAGACCTGGCTCTGAGCCCTGACTAGTGTCTGGGTGGAGAGGAGGGGTAAAGACCTGGCTCTGAGCCCTGACTAGTGTCTGGGTGGAGAGGAGGGGTAAAGACCTGGCTCTGAGCCCTGACTAGTGTCTGGATGGAGAGGAGGGGTAAAGACCTGGCTCTGAGCCCTGACTAGTGTCTGGGTGGAGAGGAGGGGTAAAGACCTGGCTCTGAGCCCTGACTAGTGTCTGGGTGGAGAGGAGTTGTATAGACCTGACTCTGAGCCCTGACTAGTGTCTGGATGGAGAGGAGGGGTAAAGACCTGGCTCTGAGCCCTGACTAGTGTCTGGGTGGAGAGGAGGGGTAAAGACCTGGCTCTGAGCCCTGACTAGTGTCTGGGTGGAGAGGAGGGGTAAAGACCTGGCTCTGAGCCCTGACTAGTGTCTGGGTGGAGAGGAGGGGTAAAGACCTGGCTCTGAGCCCTGACTAGTGTCTGGGTGGATGGAGCCCTGAGGAGGGGTAAAGACCTGGCTCTGAGCCCTGACTAGTGTCTGGGTGGAGACTAGGAGGGGTAAAGACCTGGCTCTGAGCCCTGACTAGTGTCTGGGTGGAGAGGAGGGGTAAAGACCTGGCTCTGAGCCCTGACTAGTGTCTGGGTGGAGAGGGTAAAGACCTGGCTCTGAGCCCTGAGGAGTGTCTGGGTGGAGAGGAGGGGTAAAGACCTGGCTCTGAGCCCTGACTAGTGTCTGGGTGGAGAGGAGGGGTAAAGACCTGGCTCTGAGCCCTGACTAGTGTCTGGGTGGAGAGGAGGGTCTGGGTGGAGAGGAGGGGTAAAGACCTGGCTCTGAGCCCTGACTAGTGTCTGGGTGGAGAGGAGGGGTAAAGACCTGGCTCTGAGCCCTGACTAGTGTCTGGGTGGAGAGGAGGGGTAAAGACCTGGCAATGAGCCCTGACTAGTGTCTGGGTGGAGAGGAGGGGTAAAGGCCTGGCAATGAGCCCTGACTAGTGTCTGGGTGGAGACGAGTTGTATAGACCTGACTCTGAGCCCTGACTAGTGTCTGGGTGGAGAGGAGGGGTAAAGACCTGGCTCTGAGCCCTGACTAGTGTCTGGGTGGAGAGGAGTTGTATAGACCTGACTTGTCCATACATAGCTTTGTGTTCATTTCTTTGTAACACGGACTGAACCTCTCGGCACAATTCTCCCTCGTCACCCTCACCACTGCTTCACAGGTAGAGCTTTTCAAATTTGCACAAATAACGAGACCCAGTTTGGTGTTGTAACTTACTGCACCCGCCTGGATCTCTCCAATCCCTCTGGGACCAGAGCAGAGCAGAACAGAGAGAGAGAGGCTGCCTGCTTCTCCTGTTGAGGCGTGTCAGTACACGACAAGGAGAGGCGACCGCCTCCATCCATTACCTCAACCTCCCCAACACATCACGGCCACCTGAATGATTCTGTTATCTTCTCTCTCTGACACCTCACTGCTTTATGATGCCGTTCATCTTCTAACAGCCATGACCATCCACACACCCTGGTTTTTGTCCTTTCCTCCAATTCAAACAAAACTTCTATGAAATACAGGTAGGAAACTGACTGGCTGCTTCACAACATCAGCGGTGGACTGTTTTCCGAGCTAGTTATTGTTCGATGTTGCTTCTGTATATTCCTGTGAGGGATATTGAAGCTTCGGGTGGACAGTGATGTCATGCCTACAGTAAATGCCCTGGCCTGGCCCTAGATGCTGTCTGTCAGTGGTGTAGAGGGACTAAGGAATGTTGACAAGTCCTTCTAGACCATCTCCTCACTGTGGAGGAGGTGCAGAACTACACAGCTGATGCTTCTTCCTGTCTCATCTCAGAGCTCCTCTGATGTCTAATTTGCTGAAAGCCTGTTCTAACCATCAGCCTGTATGTTAATGTGTAGGAGGGAGTCAGCAGTCATGTCAGGTGAGAGGAGGAGAGAAGAAGAGACTGTAGGATGATAGGGATTGGAGGAGAGAGAGGAAGAGACTGTAAGAGGATAGGGATTGGAGGAGGAGAGAGAGGAAGAGAAGGTATACAGTAAGATGGATAGAGTGAAGATTTAAGGCCTGTTGTCTGGTGTCAGAGGAGAGAGGGAAAGAGACTGTAGGAGGATAGTGATTGGAGGAGAAGAGAGGGAAAGAGACTGTAGGAGGATAGTGATTGGAGGAGAAGAGAGGGAAAGAGACTGTAGGAGGATAGTGATTGGAGGAGAAGAGAGGGAAAGAGACTGTAGGAGGATTGTGATTGAAGGAGGAGGAGGAGGGAAATAGACTGTAGGAGGATAGGGATTGGAGGATGACGAGGAGGGAAAGAGACTGTATGAGGATAGGGATTAGAGGAGGAGGAGAGAGGGAAAGAGACTATAGGAGGATAGGGATTGGAGGAGGAGGAGGAGGATGGGGATTGGAGGAGGGAAAGAGACTGTATTGAGGATAGGAATTGGAGGATTGGAGGAGAGAGGGAAAGAGACTGTAGGAGGATAGGGATTAGGAGGATAGGAGGATGGGGATTGGAGACTGTAGGAGGATAGGGATTGGAGGAGGAGAGAGGGAAAGAGACTGTAGGAGGATGGGGATTGAAGGAGGAGGAGGAGGGAAGAGACTGTAGGAGGATGGGGATTGACTGTAGGAGGGAGGAGGAGGAGGGAAAGAGACTGTAGGAGGATGGGGATTGGAGGAGGAGGAGGGGAGACTGTAGGAGGATGGGGATTGAGGGAGGAGGAGGGAAAGAGAAGGGATTGGAGGAGGAGGAGGGAAAGAGACTGTAGAGGATAGGGATTGGAGGAGGAGGAGAGGGAAAGAGACTGTAGGAGGATGGGGATTGGAGGAGGAGGAGGAGGGAAAGAGACTGTAGGAGGATGGGGATTGGAGGAGGAGGAGGAGGGAAAGAGACTGTAGGAGGATAGGAGGATGGGGATTGGAGGAGGAGGAGAGAGGGAAAGAGACTGTAGGAGGATGGGGATTGAAGGGAGGAGGAGGGAAAGAGACTGTAGGAGGATAGGGATTGGAGGAGGAGGAGGGAAAGGACTGTAGGAGGATAGGGATTGGAGGAGGAGGAGGGAAAGGACTGTAGGAGGAGGGATTGGAGGAGGGAGGAGGAGAGACTGTAGGAGGATAGGTAGGAGGAGGAGGAGGGAAAGAGACTGTAGGAGGATGGGGGATTGGAGGAGGAGGAGGAGGGGAAAGAGACTGTAGGAGGATAGGGATTGGAGGAGGAGAGAGGGAATTGGAGAGACTGGAGGGAAAGAGACTGTAGGGGAGGATTGGAGGAGGAGGAGGAGGGGGATTGGAGGAGAGAGGGAAAAGAGGTGTAGGAGGATGGGGATTGGAGGAGGATAGGGAAAGATACGGTAGGAGGAGGGATTGGAGGAGGAGAGAGGGAAAGAGACTTTAGGAGGATAGGGATTGGAGGAGGAGGAGGAGAGAGAGAATAAAGACTGTAGGAGGAGGATAGGAGGATAGGGATTGGAGGAGGAGGAGGGATTGGAGGAGGAAGAGGGAAAGGCCTGAGGTAGGGATTCGGTAGGAGGATAGGGATTGAAGAGAAATGGACAGAGGATAGGGATTGCGTATGAGGATAGGGTTCCAGGACGGTAGGAGGATAGGGATTGGAGGAGGAGAGATCGAAGGCCTGGTGTCACAGTGAAGAGAAATGGACAGAGTAATTGTGTTGTTCCAGGACCTGAGAGATCACACACACACACACAAACACACACACACACACACACACACACACACACACACACACACACACAAACACACAACACACACACACACACACACACACACTGGGGCCAACATCAGTAGGTGTAAAGAGAGCAGGAGCTGAAAAAAACAAACTCTTGGTAGACAAGTTGAGGCATCCTGTAGAGCCAAGCCCAGCCTGAAAACAACTGGGGATAAAGACATACAGGCAGATTATTTATCAAGGGAAGCAGATGAAACTGCAGGGAGGGAAAGATGTCGGGAGGAGAAGGAAGGAAAGTAGAGAGATGAAGACTGAAGTGGTGTTGGCTTGTTGCTCCTAAAGATGGCAGGTGATAAATGTGAGTGATGTTTGACAGATTCCCTGGCTGCACTCGGCCATCCATTGTGTTGGACTGTGTTGCTAGTGCTGATGGGTAGTCCAACCATCGGTGGTGGTGGCCAAGGGGAGAGATGTGCTCTCTCCTTTGACCCTCTGGGTTTAAACCTTGATTCCTTTCTCTTCTCCTCTTCTCTCTCCTCCCCTCTTCTCTCTCCTCCCCTCTTCTCTCTCCTTTCTCTCCTCTCCTCTCTCCTATCTTCTCTCCCGTCTTCTCTCTCTCCTATCTTCTCTCCCGTCCCCTCTTCTCTCTCTCCTATATTCTCTGTCCATTCCTCTCCTCTTCTCTTCTCTTCCATTCCCTCTTCTCTCTCCTATCTTCTCTCTCCTCTCCTCTTGTGTGTGAAAGTAAAAGTGTCAAAACTCATTGAGTGTCCATGGGAGGGACAGGGCACAGGTAGTGACATTAGTGACAGGTGGTCCTCTGGACACGTCCCTACACGTCCCAGCAAATGACCGCAGACGAGCTACACTACTCAACGCTGTTTTCAGACTGAAACTATGAATCTGGCCCTGACTAGTGTCTGAGAGGAGAGGAGGGGTATGAATGCTCTTGAGATTTGTCCTCTAAAATGCTTTCATATGTTGGTGATCTCTCTTTTTCTCTCCTTCCAGATGGTCACAAGAACAAAGAAAATATTCGTAGGAGGATTATCAGCAAACACAGTAGTTGAAGATGTGAAGCAGTATTTTGAACAGTTTGGCAAGGTAAGGCTTATTTGGAAGTGATGTCCTCTTCTTGTCCTGTGTTGTTCAGGGGCTGTGTGATTTCAAGGTGATGGACTCTATCGGATCTCACCAAGTCTCTAATAGAGATCTGTGGTGTGGAGGTGTAACGGACTAGAGGTCGACCGATTATGAATTTTCAACGCCGATACCGATTATTGGAGGACTAAAAAAAAGCCGCTACCGATTAATCGGCCAATTTTGTTGTTGTTGTTGTTGTCGTAATAATGACAATTACAACAATACTGAATGAACACTTATTTTAACTTAATATAACACATTAATAAAATCAATTTAGCCTCAAGTAAATAATGAAACATGTTGAATTTGGTTTAAATAATGCAAAAACAAAGTGTTGGATAAGAAAGTAAAAGTGCAATATGTGCTATGTAAGAAAGCTAACGTTTCAGTACCTTGCTCAGAACATGAGAACATATGAAAGCTGGTGGTTCCTTTTAACATGAGTCTTCAATATTCCCAGGTAAGAAGTTTTAGGTTGTAGTTATTATAGGGATTATAGGACTATTTCCCTCTATACCATTTGTATTTCATTAACCTTTGACTATTGGATGTTCTTATAGGCACTTTAGTATTGCCAGTGTAACAGTATAGCTTCCGTCCCTCTAGTTAACATGCGCTAACGAGCTAGCCATTTCACTTCAGTTACACCAGCCTCATCTCGGGAGTTGATAGGCTTGAAGTCATAAACAGCGCAATGCTTGACGCACAACAAAGAGCTGCTGGCAAAACGCATGAAAGTGCTGTTTGAATGAATGTTTACGCGCCTGCTTCTGCCTACCACCGCTCAGTCAGATACTTGTATTTTCAGTCAGATTATATGCAACACAGGACACGCTAGATAATATCTAGTAATATCATCAACCATGTGTTGTTAACTAGTGATTATGATTGATTTTTTTTATAAGATACGTTTAATGCTAGCTAGCAACTTACCTTGGCTTACTGCATTCGCGTAACAGGCAGTCTCCTTGTGGAGTGCAACAAGAGAGAAGCAGGTCATTATTGCGTTGGACTAGTTATGTGTAAGGTTGCAAGTTTGGATCCCCCGAGCTGACAAGGTGAAAATCTGTCGTTCTGTCCCTGAACAAGGCAGTTAACCCACTGTTCCTAGGCCGTTATTGAAAATAAGAATGTGTTCTTAACTGACTTGCCTAGTTAAATAAAGGTATAAATAAAAAATAAAATAAAAAAATACTATTTTTAAATCGGCAAATCGGCGCCCAAAAATACCGATTTCCGATTGTTATGATTACTAATCGGCAATTCCGATTAATCGGTCGACCTCTAGTACGGACTCATTCCCTGGGATGTGTCTGGTTCCTACACTGGCTGTGGGGGTGTACAGACTCATTCCCTGGGATGTGTCTGGTTCCTATACTGGCTGTGGGGGTGTACGGACTCATTCCCTGGGATGTGTCTGGTTCCTATACTGGCTGTGGGGGTGTACGGACTCATTCCCTGGGATGTGTCTGGTTCCTATACTGGCTGTGGGGGTGTACTGGGATGTGGACTCATTCCCTGGGATGTGTCTGGTTCCTATACTGGCTGTGGGGGTGTACGGACTCATTCCCTGGGATGTGTCTGGTTCCTATACTGGCTGTGGGGGTGTACGGACTCATTCCCTGGGATGTGTCTGGTTCCTATCTGGCTACGGACTCATTCCCTGGGATGTGGTTCCTATACTGGTGGGGGTGTACGGACTCATTCCCTGGGATGTGTCTGGTTCCTACACTGGCTGTGGGGGTGTACGGACTCATTCCCTGGGATGTGTCTGGTTCCTATACTGGCTGTGGGGGTGTACGGACTCATTCCCTGGGATGTGTCTGGTTCCTACACTGGCTCATTCCCTGGGGGTGTACTGGCTGTGGGGGTGTACGGACTCATTCCCTGGGATGTGTCTGGTTCCTATACTGGCTGTGGGGGTGTACGGACTCATTCCCTGGGATGTGTCTGGTTCCTACACTGGCTGTGGGGGTGTACGGACTCATTCCCTGGGATGTGTCTGGTTCCTATACTGGCTGTGGGGGTGTACGGACTCATTCCCTGGGATGTGTCTGGTTCCTACACTGGCTGTGGGGGTGTACTTGGGACTCATTCCCTGGGATGTGTCTGGTTCCTATACTGGCTGTGGGGGTGTACGGACTCATTCCCTGGGATGTGTCTGGTTCCTACACTGGCTGTGGGGGTGTACGGACTCATTCCCTGGGATGTGTCTGGTTCCTATACTGGCTGTGGGGGTGTACGGACTCATTCCCTGGGATGTGTCTGGTTCCTACATTGGCTGTGGAGGCTGGTTGTTTGGATGAGTCTCCCCATATACTGCTGCTGGTACCATCAGACCTGTTTCGTCAGTTGTCAGGCATGTAGTGGGACTGATTCTATTGTCACTTCTAAAGTGTCCGCTTCAGCTTCTATTTTGAGTATTCTCATAATTTTTCCAGAGATGTTGGGGACAGAGCCAGGGTTTGATTGAGTGGCCTGGGTTTTCCTGGCTCTCTAAGCCCTTGTTTGAATATTTAGAAAGTTCATCCTTCCTCCCTCCCTTCGTTGAAGTATTCACTGATCTGACAGGACTGGATTTGTGAGAGCTCAAATACAGGAGCTCCTGCTTTCACCTGTCCAATCGTGTTAGATCAGTGAATACTTAAAAGGCCCAGTGCAGTCAAAAACAGGATTTTCTGTGTTTTATATATATTTCCACACTGAGGTTGGAATAATACTGTGAAATTATTCAAATGATGATAATGCCCTTTTAGTGTAAGAGCTGTTTGAAAAGACGGCTGAAATGTCAGGCTGTTCTGGTGACCAATAAGAAAGATAGTTTCAAACCTCTCTGCCAATAACAGCTAGTTTTCAGTTTTCTCCTCCCCACTCAGACAGTCCGAGCAAAATTCTTGCTGGAGAAATGTCTCTGCTAAGAAGCTATTTTTCTTTCTTTTTGACCATTGGAATTGAAAAAAAAAACAGTAAAGTTGTTATTTGTTACCCAGAAGGGATTTGATATTGAGATAAATACGGCTGCATTGGGCCTTTCAGGAACTCCTGTCCTGGAAACCTCTCGAGCTCTCCTGGTTTAGAGGAGGCCCAATCAGACTGACTGACAGAGAGGGGCTGGATCCTGGCCCCATACCCCCCTTCCCCGGGTCACCACACTGAACCCAGGGCCCCATCTGTCTGCCCGCACTATTGCACCCTGTGTGTGTGTGTGTGTGTGCGTGTGTGTGTGTGTGTGTGTGTGTGTGTGTGTGTGTGCGTGCGTGTGTGTGTGTCAGTGAGGAGTCCATCTGAGTAAATAAACCAGTTAATTAGCCAGAGTCCTCTCAGAGAAATGAGAGCACACCTGTACCAAGCACAGCAGCTGTGTTTTGGAGGGAAGAAGTCAGAAGTGAAGGGATGAGAGGGAGGGAGGAAGGGGCTGAAAGTGAGTTGTCTGAAATGTAAACTCTGGGAATCCGTTTGCAACCTGCTCTTGATGACTCACATGTCAGCACTACTGATACTGTGTGTGTGCGCGTGCGTGCGCCACGTGTGTTTATCAATGCCTGAGTGTGTTTTGTTTGGTGTGGATCCAGAATTAGCCAATTAGCAGATTTCTGTTGGGTGTGTGTGTGTGTGTGTGTGTGTGTGTGTGTGTGTGTGTGCTTCATAGGGGTAGGAAGCATAGGGGTAGGAAGGCGTGGGGCACCAGGGTCATAGGATCTGTCTCCTCACAGACCGTTCTCTCCCAGACCTAGCAGGCTAGTGTGTGTACTACTATGACAGAGTGCTCTACCCAACAGAGGCCTTTCCTGCCTGTTCAATGCGTCAGCCCCAAAGTGCATCTTAAGCAGATCTGTGATGGCCCAAGAGCCCAAGGCCACAGGAACACCAGGGACACTGCCATCTCTGTTGACATACAGCCGTCTGCCCTTCAGTGCTACACTATGTATCGTCTTAATACAGACCAGAGTGACAGTCTTTTCAGATAGTATTTGCATATGGTACTAATTCATCTCCTTTCTCCGTCCTCCAAGAATCGTGCTTTATCAGCTCGCTATACCCAGTGTTATAAACATAATGCCATTTTCACACAGTCTTGACAAAGTGAACAATTCTCTCTCAGGAGTTTTACACTTGAGACTAAACAAGATGAGGACAGCACAACAAGATGATTCATCATCATGATTATGCAATGGGGCGCTCTTAACCTCGACCCACTTCCCAACGTAATCTTACAAATGATCAGAAAAAGGGTAGCCCAGTCAATCCCCCTCCCCCTTCCTCTATCCTGCCTTGTTTATACCCAGAGCAGGCTAATGAGCCAGGGTTACTGAGGGATGATAGGGGTTACTGAGGCATGATAGAGGGATGCAGACTCCTCGTGTCCATGGGATTATATCTGTCATGATGCCCACCTCTGAGGCACCCAGAGCCTGTGTCTGTGTATTTGTCTGTCTGTGTGTATGTCTGTCTGCGTGTGTGTGCCTGCCTGCCTGTCTGTCTGTGTGTATGTCTGTCTGTGTGTGTTTGTCTGTCTGTGTGTGCCTTCTGTGTGTGCCTGTCTGTCTGTCTGTGTCTGTCTGTCTGTCTGTCTGTGTGTGTGTCTGGCTGGCTGGCTAGCTGGCTGTGTCTGTCTGCCTGTCTGTTCGTGTATGTCTGTGTGTGTGTGTGTGTGTGTGTGTGTGTGTGTGTGTGTGTGTGTGTGTGTGTGTGTGTGTGTGTGTGTGTGTGTGCGTGTGTCGTGTGTGTGTGTGTCTATCTTTCTGGCTGTATCTGTGTGCCTCTGTGTCTGGCTGTGTGTCTGTCTGGCTGCGTGTCTGTCTGGCTGCGTGTCTGTGTGTGTCTGCCTGCCTGTCTGTCTCCGCGTGTCTGTCTATGTGTGGCTGGCTGTGTGTCTGGCTGCTTGTCTGTCTGGCTTCTTGTCTCTCTGGCTGCTTGTCTGCCTGTCTGTCTGTCTGTCTGTCTGTCTGTCTGTCTGTCTGTCTGTCTGTCTGTCTTGTCTGGCTGCCTGCCTGCCTGGCTCTGTCTGCCTGCCTGCTTGCCTGCCTTCCCGCCTGTCTGGCTGGCTGTGGCTGGCTGTGGTGGCTGTGGCTGGCTGTGTGTGTGTGTCTGTCTGTGTGTCTGTCTGTGTGTGGCTGTGTGTGTGTTTGCCTGTGTGTTTGCCTGTGTGTTTGCCTGTGTGTCTGTCTGTGTGTCTGTCTGTGTGTGGCTGTGTGTGTGTTTGCCTGTGTGTTTGTCTGTGTGTCTGTCTATGTGTGGCTGTCTGTGTGTGGCTGTCTGTGTGTGTTTAATCCTAATAAGCTCTCAGAATGTTCCTCATCCCAGAGTCGATGAGTGAAACTGAGCTGTCTCACCCTCTGTGTAATCACAGTGAAGTTGGAGCTGTCTCACCCCTCTGTGTAATCATAGTGAAGTTGGAGCTGTCTCACCCCTCTGTGGAATCAGTGAAGTTGAAGCTGTCTCACCCCTCTGTGGAATCACAGTGAAGTTGGCGCTGTCTCACCCCTCTGTGTAATCACAGTGAAGTTGGAGCTGTCTCACCCCTCTGTGTAATCACAGTGAAGTTGGAGCTGTCTCACCCCTCTGTGTAATCACAGTGAAGTTGAGCTGTCTCACCCCTCTCACCCCTCTGTGTAATCACAGTGTAATCACAGTGAAGTTGGAGCTGTCTCACCCCTCTGTGGAATCACAGTGAAGTTGGAGCTGTCTCACCCCTCTGTGTAATCACAGTGAAGTTGGAGCTGTCTCACCTTCCCCTCTGTGTAATCACAGTGAAGTTGGAGCTGTCTCACCCCTCTGTGTAATCACAGTGACGTTGAAGCTGTCTCACCCCTCTGCGTAATCACAGTGAAGTTGGAGCTGTCTCACCCTCTGTGTAATCACAGTGAAGTTGGAGCTGTCTCAGTCCCTGTCTTCCTCCCTCTGTGTAATCACAGTGAAGTTGGAGCTGTCTCACCCCTCTGTGTAATCACAGTGAAGTTGGAGCTGTCTCACCCCCTCTGTGTAATCACAGTGAAGTTGGAGCTGTCTCACCCCCTCTGTGTAATCACAGTGAAGTTGAAGCTGTCCTGATTGGATCCTTGTTCTTCTTCTACAGATGAATAGAAGGCAGAGGGCACAGACCAAAGACAACGTCCTCACACGCCTCATACTGCCCAGGAAAGATTTGAAATGAATATATATTCAATTGGGCATTTTCATTATTTTGTCGTAATAGTAATGATTTCTTTCAACTACATTTATTTGTTGGATTGTGTTGATTCTGTCTCTTGGAGGTGACAATGTCTTTGCTTCATCTACCTCACAGTCCCATAGTGTATCACCTTCCCTCCTGACCTGTACCTCACTTAACCTAACCTGTTCACAGCTTTAATGAAGGTTTCACTTACCTCACAGTCCCATAGTGTATCACCTTCCCTCCTGACCTGTACCTCGCTTAACCTAACCTGTTCACAGCTTTAATGAAGGTTTCACTTACCTCACAGTCCCATAGTGTATCACCTTCCCTCCTTCCCTGTACCTCGCTTAACCTAACCTGTTCACAGCTTTAATGAAGGTTTCACTTACCTCACAGTCCCATAGTGTATCACCTTGACCCCTCCTTACCTGTACCTCGCTTAACCTAACCTGTTCACAGCTTTAATGAAGGTTTCACTTACTCACAGTCCCTCACAGTCCCATAGTGTATCACCTTCCCTCCTTACCTGTACCTCGCTTAACCTAACCTGTTCACAGCTTTAATGAAGGTTTCACTTACCTCACAGTCCCATAGTGTATCACCTTCCCTCCTGACCTGTACCTCGCTTAACCTAACCTGTTCACAGCTTTAATGAAGGTTTCATCTACCTCACAGTCCCATAGTGTATCACCTTCCCTCCTGACCTGTACCTCGCTTAACCTAACCTGTTCACAGCTTTAATGAAGGTTTCATCTACCTCACAGTCCCATAGTGTATCACCTTCCCTCCTGACCTGTACCTCGCTTAACCTAACCTGTTCACAGCTTTAATGAAGGTTTCATCTACCTCACAGTCCCATAGTGTATCACCTTCCCTCCTGACCTGTACCTCGCTTAACCTAACCTGTTCACAGCTTTAATGAAGGTTTCACTTACCTCACAGTCCCATAGTGTATCACCTTCCCTCCTTCCCTGTACCTCGCTTAACCTAACCTGTTCACAGCTTTAATGAAGGTTTTATCTACCTCACAGTCCCATAGTGTATCACCTTCCCTCCTGACCTGTACCTCGCTTAACCTAACCTGTTCACAGCTTTAATGAAGGTTTCACTTACCTCACAGTCCCATAGTGTATCACCTTCCCTCCTGACCTGTACCTCACTTAACCTAACCTGTTCACAGCTTTAATGAAGGTTTCATCTACCTCACAGTCCCATAGTGTATCACCTTAACCTAACCCCTCCTTCACAGTCCCTGTACCTCACTTAACCTAACCTGTTCACAGCTTTAATGAAGGTTTCATCTACCTCACAGTCCCATAGTGTATCACCTTCCCTCCTGACCTGTACCTCGCTTAACCTAACCTGTTCACAGCTTTAATGAAGGTTTCATCTACCTCACAGTCCCATAGTGGAGACCTAACCTGCAGCTTTTGTACTTAACCTGTTCACCACCTAACCTCCACTGGGCCACATGCCAGCCCGACAACACTTTGTTGTTTAGTCCAGGGCCTCCTACAGAACCAGGCTGTGAATACCATTGTGGATTTGCCTGTAATACAAGGTTAATATGTCTTATGTGACTGGTTCACAGAACCAAGGAACTGCTGCTTTGTTAGCTGATGTCCCATAGTGTATCACCTTCCCTCCTCTATCAGTTTACTGTGTAAATGATGTGTAATGCAGATTGGTTTGGTCACCCTCACAATAGTGACCTTTCCTCCTCCGTTCACATCTTTAATGAAGGTTTCACCTGTTCCACTGGTGAAGGTTGCAGGGCTGCTCTGTTCACAGCTTTTGATCCTGGTGAAATCACCTGTATGATTACGGCTTTTGAGCCTCGAGAATAGAATCGCTTAACCTAACCTGTTCAGAGCTTTAAGAGAGAGCTCAACATAGTGAACCTGCTTTTTCACCAGAGAGCTTTAATGAAGGAGCTAACGGAACCTGACCTTTTTCACCAGAGAGAGAGAGCTAACGGAACCTGCTCCTTACCTTTTTCACCAGAGAAGAGAGAGAGCCAAGTGAACCTGCTTTTTCACCTTTAAGAGAGAGAGAGAGCTAACGGAACCTGCTTTTTCACCAGAGAGAGAGAGAGCTTTAATGAAGGTTTAACGGAACCTGTATCACCTTCCTCCTGACCTTTTTCACCAGTCCCATAGTGTATCAGAGAGAGAGCTAACGGAACCTCACAGCTTTTTCACCAGAGAGAGAGCTTTAAGAGCTAATGGAACCTGCTTTTTGCCCTAAGAGAGAGAGAAAGAGTGTATCAGAGCGAACAAGACAAATGATTTCATATTCTCTGTGACCTTTGCTTGCTCTGCGTATTGGTAGTGTTTCCTGCAGTCAACCTGTTCACAGGGGAAGATTTTTAATCGCCCACTTGGAAATAGGAAGTTATACTGCTGCCTCTTGGCGATGTTTTCTATTCTAATTCAGGTCCATTTTCTTGCCTACGAGTGTGGTTCAGCCTATAGAGATGATTGGTCGCTTTCGATACCAGCTTCTCAGAGTCTATGTGCTTAACCTAATTCAGAGGGTGGGCACTCCACCTCAATTGTATCCCAGCTCTTAGGGGCAATGTCCTCCTAAATGTCAAACCCTAAGAGTCTATCTGTGGGTAGTGCATATGTGGCTCTGGTCAAAGGTTGTGCATAAGTGGCTTGGTCATGAAGGTTTCATGGCTCTGGTCAAAGGTTGTGCATATGTGGCTCTGGTCAAAGGTTGTGCATATGTGGCTCTGGTCAAAGGTTGTGCATATGTGGCTCTGGTCAAAGGTTGTGCATATGTGGCTTTAATCAAAGGTTGTGCATATGTGGCTCTGGTCAAAGGTTGTGCATATGTGGCTCTGGTCAAAGGTAGTTCATATGTGGCTCTGGTCAAAGGTAGTGCATATGTGGCTCTGGTCAAAGGTAGTTCATATGTGGCTCTGGTTAACTGCTGCTTTGTTGCATATGTGGCTCTGGTCAAAGGTTGTGCATATGTGGCTCTGGTCAAAGGTTGTGCATATGTGGCTCTGGTCAAAGGTTGTGCATATGTGGCTCTGGTCAAAGGTTGTGCATATGTGGCTCTGGTCAAAGGTTGTGCATATGTGGCTCTGGTCAAAGGTTGTGCATATGTGGCTCTGGTCAAAGGTTGTGCATATGTGGCTCTGGTCAAAGGTTGTGCAATGCTTTTTGGCTCTGGTCAAAGGTTGTGCATATGTGCTCATATTCTCTTGTCAAATGGTAGTGTTTCCTGGTTGATTTTTAAATGCCCACTTGGAAATAGCATATGTGGCTCTGGTCAAAGGTCCTTTTCTTGGTGTGGTTCAGCCTATAGAGATGATTGGTCTTTGATACCAGCTTCTCAGAGTCTATGTGCCATCAAGGGTGGCTCTGTATCCCAGCTCTTAGGGGCAATGTCCTCCTGGTCAAAAAGGTTGTGCATATGTGGCTCTGGTCAAAGGTTGTGCATAAGTGGCTCTGGTCAAAGGTTGTGCATATGTGGCTCTGGTCAAAGGTTGTGCATATGTGGCTCTGGTCAAAGGGTGCATAAGTGGCTCTGGTCAAAGGTTGTGCATGTGGCTCTGGTCAAAGGTTGTGCATATGTGGCTCTGGTCAAAGGTTGTGCATATGTGGCTCTGGTCAAAGGTTGGTAGTGGTGTCATATGTGGCTCTGGTCAAAGGTTGTGCATATGTGGCTCTGGTCAAAGGTTGTGCATATGTGGCTCTGGTCAAAGTTGTGCATAAGTGGCTCTGGTCAAAGGTTGTGCATATGTGGCTCTGGTCAAAGGTTGTGCATATGTGGCTCTGGTCAAAGGTAGTGCACTACAAAGGGAATAGGGTGTTCCATGCTTTTCATCAGATAATTCACCTTTCAATTAAATAGCCCTGACTGATGGCTTTCTCCTGAAAGTCCCTGAGCTCGGAGGTTATTTATCGGGTGAGGGTCTGCAGGTATTATGGATGTCATCAGGTTTGGGTCCCTCATGGTTTGTTATCAGCAATGATGACATTCACCAAATAGTCAAATTCACCACCTATCCACAAAAGTAGTACACTCTTGTTATTTGATGTCGATATACTAACCCATAGATCCCCTGGTCAGTGGGTTTCATGGTCCCACAGTCCTCACTATATGGTTTGGCGTCCATGTAAGGCTTTAGCCCAGTAAATCCTTCTAGAACATTTCCCCTTAGGGTAAGACGGGATTGCCTCAGAACTAAGTCATTGGGTCATTGGTATAAAGCACCTGTAGGCCCTCTGTTCTACTCAAATACCCAAGCTGTTTAAAGAAGATTGAGTGTAATTGAATAGATTGCTGGCACCCACTCACTTGACTAAATCTCATATAGAAAGCAGGTGAGAATCTTTGGTGGGGAATGTGGAGTGAAGGAAGAGGCGGTGGTGCAGGGATTGGGACGGAAGGAGGACAGCTGTTTGAAGCACACAAGGTAAACCATTCTCTGCTCTGAGATTGCCCACATTTTGAAGATTTTGTCAAAGGGATCTGCCAGAGTTTTGGATGAGCTCAACTTATCCGGCTTCCGCAGTGAGTCTCTTCCTGTCAGATAGCATTGGCTGGAATCGTCTGTCTCGCAGCTCCCTGAAGGAGAGAACAGATTACTATCGGCTCAGGCATGAAGTGTGCCAATTAAATGAGACGAGGCTCTATTAGGATTTAAAGAAACGGGGTTCTTCCTCAGAATGGAACGCAGCCACGGCATTTCCTCCTATACGCCAACACCACACCAAGCCCTGCCGAGACAGCCCCGGACTCCTAATAACCTTCCACTCGGGGGCCTCTACCTGTGATCTTCAACCAGGGGAAGGAAGCTTCAAGACATCCAGGCTGAAATAAGCCTTCCCTGCCAAGGCTGCTCTGAACACCTACAACGCCTGGGAATTTGTCTTCCTCTGCTGCTGGTTTCCGGCGGTAAGGAACAGCAGGTGGCTGGTTGTCTAGCGAAGCTGCAGAGAACCATTCAGTAAACACTGGCTTGAGTGACGGGCTCCATCTCAGGCTCCACTCGACCTCCAAAGTTGAGGCGAAATGTGATTATGGTGTCGTATTTCAAGCTATGGTGAGCAGTGAGAGAGTTGAGCATTCTGTTTCTCTCCTATGGTTGTGTAATTTACAGTTAGGATCGGACTAAGACTGTACAGAGATACCTGTGGTCGCCTCGAGTGGAGTAGCTAAGTAAAAATCAATATTTGAATGCTCAGCGTGAAAACAGACGAGACAAAAGGGAAAAGATGAAATAAAAATCATCGCACCAGGTTTCTTCTTAAGACGAACACTCCCACCTCCCCTCAACATCCACACAATCTGATTGTATAACTGCACCAGCATGAGTAGTACACACTGGCAGCCTGTGACAGCTCATTTAAAAAAATACAAAAACCACGTCTCCCATTGGGATAACTGCCACCTACTCGAAACACTTTGAAAACACACCGTAAATGGCCTTGTTTTTTTTCTCCTTCCCTCCCTACATCCCTCCCTGCTAGGTAGGGATTGTTTTTGTCTGTGGCTTGATGCAAAGGCTTAATGAAGCCTCAAAGGTATTGAACATCATATACAATTACTGTGCTTCCACAGCGGAGGAGGAGTGTATAACACACACTTCCTCACCCGGTGCAGCGCAGTGTGATGCTTCTCCAGAGCATTGGAAC
The DNA here is from genome assembly GCF_036934945.1 of Oncorhynchus masou masou. Classification (NCBI taxonomy): domain Eukaryota; kingdom Metazoa; phylum Chordata; class Actinopteri; order Salmoniformes; family Salmonidae; genus Oncorhynchus; species Oncorhynchus masou. Next base: position 75,452,293 of record NC_088224.1, read on the forward strand.
CACTCCAGCACAGTCACGACTGATGTGTCAGACGAAGAGACAAGATGGAAGTTCACCATGAAACACTCACTGTCAACACCTTCTCTTTAGCCGGGTATAATTCATGTTAACAACAACAGTGCTGGTCTGTTTGAATATTTCATATATCAGGGTTGGAGGACCGTGTGTGTAACAGTGACAGAAGGCGAGTCCAAAGTCGTCAAGATGTGTTATTAAAGGTTTTGTGTCATTTCAGCCAGTAGTTTGGAAAGTTGCACTCACTGAAAAAAGTGTCCCCAATAATTGTGCACAATTGTGTGCAAATTCTTCCATTTCGTATGACATGATACGTCCTGCAAAAAACACAATAATAAATAAATATAAATGTTCCTGCAATTCGTATGATATGTTCTGAATTCCAACTCATTCAATACGTTAGGAAATAAATGTGCTCGTGCTTATTATACCTTTCAATCTCTTTAAGCAACCAGAATGTGAGAACTGGTCCATCCCTCACTGACTCTCATCTCATCTCTGCTTTCCATTCTTCATATACCCAGAGACTGTCATTGATAAACAGTTTGCGTCAGTGTACTTGAGATACTGTGGATAGAGAGATTGCTGCATAGATTAAATGATGACATACTGCACATGTATACAGGCTGCTGGATATATAGTAGATAAGACAACTTGGAAGCACAAGCGCACACACACGTACTGTCTTTGGTCTGCTGCTCCTGTACGTGCTGTATGTAAATGCCTTTTGGTGAGCTCTCCTCTTAGTTGCTGTTCTCCTCATAGGAGTCAAGTGCATGAGGAAAGGGGTGAAGGACTCGCAGACTGGTGCACTAATTAACTGAAATGCCAACACATTACCTGGGTTTTAATGAACTTTCAAAACCAGAGCTCACTCCAAGGGGTGCCACTGCCGGGCAAAACTGTGCTGACACAGTACTGGCCGTCAGAGTGGAGCTTTAAAGGTGCGGCATACACAATGGGGGACGAACACTCAGGCTCCTACTCCCGCTGCTCTGAGGAGAATATTCCTGAGGTGGAGTGTAGAAGAGAAGCAAGGGCGACTAAGACAACGCTTGGCCCTCTGTGTTATGTCTGGCTCTGGGAACAAAGTGTTGTAGTGAACGTAGGACTAACACAACCAGGGGGGGGCTCTGACTGGCCACAATGCCACATCATTGTCACACACACAGCCAATCCACATCAGCCTCTCTGTGTTAATGCACATAAGTAAACAATAAAATGTCAGGAAATGTGAAGGCCAGTTATTTCTGTTGCTCTACCAATTAATGCAACAAAGACGTTGTATTGACATCAAATTACATCACACACATGTATTCTTTTTTGGAAATGTATAATAGCAACTGTAGACCAAATACTACTGTGTATCGAATGAAGATGTTTTACCCCTCTTTAAATGGAAATTTGTACATAGACAAGGTAAAGCATAAATGCAATTAGCTGCCTCTATCCCCTTCTGCTATGTAATGAAAGGAGTGTGATAGAACACAGAATTCTACTTGCTCAGGCTATCCATCTCTGTTGAGTTATGAGCCAAGGAGCAGGCTTCTCCACCTCAGTACTGGCTCTGCTCCCAGATACAACCCATTTAGATGTGATATGAAGAGATATCCACTGTCTATTAATACCACCATTATTTACAGAAGATTCTCTTTAAAAAGGAGGAGGTGGCCCATTCTTCCTCCTTTATGTTAGAGGTTCAGAATAAATATCACTTTCTGTATGTTCTCTCATTGCTTTCTCTTTTTGTTTTCTTATTGTTTACAATTTTGCCATCTTGTAATTAACAATACAAAACGATACTGATGCTACAGCTCCTCACAATGTCACCTTGATTGTCCCTATTCTGACATCAATACAAAACGATACTGATGCTACAGCTCCTCACAATGTCACCTTGATTGTCCCTATTCTGACATCAATACAAAACGATACTGATGCTACAGCTCCTCACAATGTCACCTTGATTGTCCCTATTCTGCCATCAATACAAAACGATACTGATGCTACAGCTCCTCACAATGTCACCTTGATTGTCCCTATTCTGACATCAATACAAAACAATACTGATGCTACAGCTCCTCACAATGTCACCTTGATTGTCCCTATTCTGACATCAATACAAAACAATACTGATGCTACAGCTCCTCACAATGTCACCTTGATTGTCCCTATTCTGACATCAATACAAAACAATACTGATGCTACAGCTCCTCACAATGTCACCTTGATTGTCCCTATTCTGACATCAATACAAAACAATACTGATGCTACAGCTCCTCACAATGTCACCTTGATTGTCCCTATTCTGACATCAATACAAAACAATACTGATCAGCTCCTCACAATGTCACCTTGATTGTCCCTATTCTGACATCAATACAAAACAATACTGATGCTACAGCTCCTCACAATGTCACCTTGATTGTCCCTATTCTGACATCAATACAAAACAATACTGATGCTACAGCTCCTCACAATGTCACCTTGATTGTCCCTATTCTGACATCAATACAAAATGATACTGATGCTACAGCTCCTCACAATGTCACCTTGATTGTCCCTATTCTGACATCAATACAAAACAATACTGATGCTACAGCTCCTCACAATGTCACCTTGATTGTCCCTATTCTGACATCAATACAAAACAATACTGATGCTACAGCTCCTCACAATGTCACCTTGATTGTCCCTATTCTGACATCAATACAAAACGATACTGATGCTACAGCTCCTCACAATGTCACCTTGATTGTCCCTATTCTGACATCAATACGATAAAACAATACCTTGATTGATGCGATACTGATGCTACAGCTCCTCACAATGTCACCTTGATTGTCCCTATTCTGACATCAATACAAAACAATACTGATGCTACAGCTCCTCACAATGTCACCTTGATTGTCCCTATTCTGACATCAATACAAAACGATACTGATGCTACAGCTCTTCACAATGTCACCTTGATTGTCCCTATTCTGACATCAATACAAAACGATACTGATGCTACAGCTCCTCACAATGTCACCTTGATTGTCCCTATTCTGACATCAATACAAACAATACTGATGCTACAGCTCCTCACAATGTCACCTTGATTGTCCCTATTCTGACATATTCTGACATCAATACTTGATTGTCCCTAAATCAATACAAAACAATACTGATGCTACAGCTCCTCACAATGTCACCTTGATTGTCCCTATTCTGACATCAATACAAAATGATACTGATGCTACAGCTCCTCACAATGTCACCTTGATTGTCCCTATTCTGACATCAATACAAAACAATACTGATGCTACAGCTCCTCACAATGTCATCTTGATTGTCCCTATTCTGACATCAATACAAAACAATACTGATGCTACAGCTCTTCACAATGTCACCTTGATTGTCCCTATTCTGCCATCAATACAAAACAATACTGATGCTACAGCTCCTCACAATGTCACCTTGATTGTCCCTATTCTGACATCAATACAAAACAATACTGATGCTACAGCTCCTCACAATGTCACCTTGATTGTCCCTATTCTGCCATCAATACAAAACAATACTGATGCTACAGCGCCTCAGAATGTCACCCTGATTTGTCATGCTATTGCCTTTTAAATCCAGGAACATAAAAGACAGATTGCAAGTTTACACAACAGGATTCTCCAGTTGATCAACCTGTCTCTCCGGCGTTCCTCGGAAACAAACCTCAATGAAAGAGGGAATAATTAAATGGGAGGATGAAAAAGGAGAAGAAGAAAAAATGCCTGACAAGCTTTCTAATTTCCCCCAACAGCAGGTGGTTGTCATCCATCTGAGAGTAGTTACAGACAGCTGGCGATACTCCACTCCAAAGAGAGAGAGTGTGTGTGTGTGTGTGTGTGTGTGTGTGTGTGTGTGTGTGTGTGTGTGTGTGTGTGTGTGTGTGTTGGGAGAACAGGTTGGCAGGAGTGCTGGTGGTCTCTGCACAGTGTCACTCTCTCACCCCCCTAATGATCACACATTGCCACTCTGCCCTCTGAAGTTGGCACTGCCCACAGGTGTTTGACCTTTGACCCCCAGCCTGATGGCTAGCACACAGAAGCCCCTGGCTTAGTGGAGTACCTCTGCCTGCCTGACAGTTCTAAAAGATGACTGCTCAGAACAGAATAAAGATCACTCAGGCTTTTGTAATCCTTTGTAATCCTTTGTAGTCTCTGCCTTATGGCAAAGTGTGTTGTCTTAACTCAGATCCAGCGACTGAGGGACTGGCGTCTGAGAAAAGTCTGAGAAACACCACCTGTTACAATGGGAAAAGTGAGACTAGATATAAAGGCAGTTTAACTGTAAACATTATGGACATGCAGTAAGACTACCTACATTGAGACTAAATAAATAAAGATACATTTCCCCTGCATCTCCTCCTCTCCAGACCTTTCATGTCTTTTGGCCCATGACTGTCTTCCTCTGTCCATCCTATGGAACGACAGATCTGTAGACAAACCAGCACCTGTCAATCTTTCTGTGTACTTGTGTCTGAGGGGTAAAAACTACATCGACACTAAGAGTGTCTGAACAGCGACTAAATCATTCGCAGCAGGAGGTGGCTGAGAACAAAGCAAAAGGCCCTTTCATTCCCCTCACCCCCCACCTCTCCCCTCACCCTCCACCTCTCCCCTCACTCCCCACCTCTCCCCTCATCCCCCACCTCTCCCTTCACCTCTCCCCTCATCCCCCACCTCTCCCCTCACCCCCACCTCTCCCCTCACCCCCCACCTCTCCCCTCACCCCCAACCTCTCCCCTCACCCTCCACCTCTCCCCTCACCCCCCCTCCCCTCACCCCCCTCACCCCCAACCCCTCCCCCTCACCCCCCCCCACCCTCCCCCACCTCCCCTCCCCCCATCTCTCACCCCCCACCTCCCCAACTCTCCCCTCACCCCCCCTCTCCCCTCCCCCCCCCCCTCCCCCCCCTCTCCCCAACCTCTCCCCTCACCCCCCACCTATCCCCTCTCCCCAACCTCTCTCCTCACCCCCCACCTCTCCCCTCACCTCTCCCCTCACCCCCCCCACCCCACCTCTCCCCTCACCCCCACCTCTCCCCTCACCCCCACCTCTCCCCTCACCCCCCCACCTCTCCCCTCACCCCCACCTCTCCCCTCCACCTCTCCCCTCACCCCCCCACCTCTCCCCCACCCTCCACCTCTCCCCTCACCCCCACCTCTCCCTCACCCCTCTCCCCTCACCCCCACCTCTCCCCCTCACCCCCCACCTCTCCCCCTCACCCCCACCTCCCCCCCTCACCCCCACCCTCTCCCCTCACCCCCACCTCTCCCCCTCACCCCCCACCTCTCCCCTCACCCTCCATCTCTCCCCTCACCCCCACCTCTCCCCTCACCCTCCACCTCTCCCCTCACCCCCCACCTCTCCCCTCACCCCTCACCTCTCCCCTCACCCCCCACCTCTCCCCTCAACCCCACATCTCCCCAATCTCTCCCCTCTCTCTCCCCCACCTCTCCCCTCACCCCCACCTCTCCCCAACCTCTCCCCTCAACTCTCCCCTCTCCCCCAACCTCTCTCCCCAAACCTCTCTCCACTCACCTCTCCCCCAACCTCTCCCCTCTCCCATCAACCTCTCGCCAACCTCTCCCCTCACCCCCAACCTCACCCCAACCTCACCCCCAACCTCTCCCCCAACCTCACCCCTCTCCCCCTCTCCCCAAACCTCTCCTCCACCGCTTCCCTCACCCCCCCCCACCCCTCCCCCCACCTCTCCCCTCACCTTTCCCCTCACCCACCACCTCTCCCCCAACCTCCTCTTCCCTCTCCCCTCACCTTTCCCCTCACCCACCACCTCTCCTCCAACCTCACCTCTCCCGTCACCCCCAACCTCTCCCCTCTCTCCCCAACCTCTCCCCTCACACCCCACCTCTCCCATCACCTTTCCCCTCACCCACCACCTCTCCCCTCACCCCAACCTCTCCCTCTCTCCCCAACCTCTCCCCTCACCCCCAACCTCTTACAGTAATGAAACGATGATAGAGGGCTGGAACGATGGGCTCATCACTTCTTCTCAACTTCTTGCTACTTTGCCCTCTTACTCCATTTGTAGTATCTTACAGACATGTTTTTAAGTTGAACTTATTTTCCTAAAACATCCCTCTGGCAGGCCACCTTGGAAACAGCCACTGCAACTTCACTCTCTTGTTACCCGTGATTTGTAAGCCCTCCTCTTCTCAACCCTCGCTCTCCTTTTGTCTGTTTGGGCCTCTCTAGTGTCAGTCAGTCTGGATCTCTGTGTGAGTCAGTCTGGATCTGTGTGTGAGTCAGTCTGGATCTGTGTGTGAGTCAGTCTGGATCTGTGTGTGAGTCAGTCTGGATCTGTGTGTGAGTCAGTCTGGATCTCTGTGTGAGTCAGTCTGGATCTGTGTGTGAGTCGGTCTGGATCTGTGTGTGAGTCAGTTTGGATCTGTGTCAGTCAGTCTGGATCTCTGTGTGAGTCAGTCTGGATCTCTGTGTGAGTCAGTCTGGATCTGTGTGTGTGTCAGTCTGGATCTGTGTGTGAGTCAGTTTGGATCTGTGTCAGTCGGTCTGGATCTCTGTGTGAGTCATTCTGGATCTCTGTGTGAGTCAGTCTGGATCTGTGTGTGAGTCAGTCTGGATCGGTGTGTGAGTCAGTCTGGATCGGTGTGTGAGTCAGTCTGGATCGGTGTGTGAGTCAGTCTGGATCTCTGTGTGAGTCAGTCTGGATCAGTGTGTGAGTCAGTCTGGATCTGTGTGTGAGTCAGTCTGGATCGGTGTGTGAGTCAGTCTGGATCTGTGTGTGAGTCAGTCTGGATCGGTGTGTGAGTCAGTCTGGATCGGTGTGTGAGTCAGTCTGGATCTGTGTGTGAGTCAGTCTGGATCGGTGTGTGAGTCAGTCTGGATCTGTGTGTGAGTCAGTCTGGATCGGTGTGTGAGTCAGTCTGGATCTGTGTGTGAGTCAGTCTGGATCTGTGTGTGAGTCAGTCTGGATCGGTGTGTGAGTCAGTCTGGATCTGTGTGTGAGTCAGTCTGGATCTGTGTGTGAGTCAGTCTGGATCGGTGTGTGAGTCAGTCTGGATCTGTGTGTGAGTCAGTCTGGATCTGTGTGTGAGTCAGTCTGGATCGGTGTGTGAGTCAGTCTGGATCGGTGTGTGAGTCAGTCTGGATCGGTGTGTGAGTCAGTCTGGATCGGGTGTGTGTGCTGACATGCCCACCTAGGTCTCAGGAACGACACACTCCAGTTGTTGTGGCGTTGTAGCGGCTGTGAGCCAGAGCCTCCTGTTCTGATGTGGCTGAGGCACCAGAGACACGCCAGAGAAGCATACACACACACACACACGCACACACACGCACGCACGCACGCACACACACACGGTTTAGATTTATCCCTGTCAAAATTAAACAAAATAAGAATGCGTCACGACAAGGAATTTTAATAGGTACAAAATAATGTCAAGGACAAAAATAACAAAGCGATGCTCTGCTTGCTGCAAATGGAGATGATGACGGTCTTTCCATTTTTCCAGTCAGAGAGAGTAATAGTAAGGACTGCAGAGCTGGGCTGATCAGCTCACTAAGCCTGAATGTGACCTTTCATGAAGACACACTGCATATACATGTACCGCCTCGCATAGATCTCATTTCAAGCCTCTTTTATATTCTAATTTATTAACAATTTATGGGCACCCAGGGAAGAATTTTGAGACTGTGTTTTTGACGAGGCAGAGGCTCTCTCCCAGACACAGTCAGCATTTGAAGCATTAAACACAATGCCCTGTGTTACAGTGGGTCTGTTTGAGCGTGTGTTTTCCTGAGAGAGTTAGGGATGTGTTTCCGCCTCTGTGTCCACAGCTTTCTCTGAGAGAGTTAGGGATGTGTTTCCGCCTCTGTGTCCACAACTGTCTCTGAGAGAGTTAGGGATGTGTTTCCGCCTCTGTGTCCACAGCTGTCTCTGAGAGTGGAAGGGATGTGTTTCCGCCTCTGTGTCCACAGCTGTCTCTGAGAGAGTTAGGGATGTGTTTCCGCCTCTGTGTCCACAGCTGTCTCTGAGAGAGGAAGGGATGTGTTTCCGCCTCTGTGTCCACAACTGTCTCTGAGAGTGGAAGGGATGTGTTTCCGCCTCTGTGTCCACAGCTGTCTCTGAGAGAGTTAGGGATGTGTTTCCGCCTCTGTGTCCACAGCTGTCTCTGAGAGAGGAAGGGATGTGTTTCCGCCTCTGTGTCCACAACTGTCTCTGAGAGAGTTAGGGATGTGTTTCCGCCTCTGTGTCCACAGCTGTCTCTGAGAGAGGAAGGGATGTGTTTCCGCCTCTGTGTCCACAACTGTCTCTGAGAGAGAGAGAGGAAGGGATGTGTTTCCGCCTCTGTGTCCACAGCTGTCTCTGAGAGAGGAAGGGATATGTTTCCGCCTCTGTGTCCACAGCTGTTTCTGAGAGAGGAAGCTGTCTCTGGGATGTGTTTCCGCCTCTGTGTCCACAGCTGTCTCTGAGAGAGGAAGGGATGTGTTTCCGCCTCTGTGTCCACAGCTGTCTCTGAGATGTGTTTCCGCCTCTGTGAGGAAGGGATGTGTTTCCGCCTCTGTGTCCACAGCTGTTTCTGAGAGAGGAAGGAATGTGTTTCCGCCTCTGTGTCCACAGCTGTCTCTGAGAGAGGAAGGGATGTGTTTCCGCCTCTGTGTCCACAGCTGTCTCTGAGAGAGGAAGGGATGTGTTTCCAGCTGTCTCTGAGAGAGGAAGGGATGTGTTTCCGCCTCTGTGTCCACAGCTGTTTCTGAGAGAGGAAGGGATATGTTTCCGCCTCTGTGTCCACAGCTGTTCTGAGAGAGGAAGGGATGTGTTTCTGTGTCCACAGCTGTCTCTGAGAGGAAGGGATGTGTTTCCGCCTCTGTGTCCACAGCTGTCTCTGAGAGAGGAAGGGATGTGTTTCACAGCCTCTGTGTCCACAGCTGTTTCTGAGAGAGGAAGGGATGTGTTTCCGCCTCTGTGTCCACAGCTGTCTCTGAGAGAGGAAGGGATGTGTTTCCGCCTCTGTGTCCACAGCTGTCTCTGAGAGAGGAAGGGATGTGTTTCCGCCTCTGTGTCCACAGCTGTCTCTGAGAGAGGAAGGGATGTGTTTCCGCCTCTGTGTCCACAGCTGTCTCTGAGAGAGTTAGGGATGTGTTTCCGCCTCTGTGTGTGTTTCCGCCTCTGTGTCCACAGCTGTCTCTGTGTCACAGCTGTCTCTGAGAGAGGAAGGGATGTGTTTCCGCCTCTGTGTCCACAGCTGTCTCTGAGAGAGTTAGGGATGTGTTTCCGCCTCTGTGTTCACAGCTGTCTCTGAGAGAGTTAGGGATGTGTTTCCGCCTCTGTGTTCACAGCTGTCTCTGAGAGAGTTAGGGATGTGTTTCCGCCTCTGTGTCCACAGCTGTCTCTGAGAGAGGAAGGGATGTGTTTCCACCTCTGTGTCCACAGCTGTCTCTCAGAGAGGAAGGGATGTGTTTCCGCCTCTGTGTCCACAGCTGTCTCTGAGAGAGGAAGGGATGTGTTTCCGCCTCTGTGTCCACAGCTGTCTCTGAGAGAGTTAGGGATGTGTTTCCGCCTCTGTGTCCACAGCTGTCTCTGAGAGAGGAAGGCTTTGGCAGACACTGTGTGTGTGTTGCAGTGCTTTCTTCCTCCATATCACACCTGATTCCCCTTGACAAAGACCCTAATGGCTCAATATTTTTGTGTCTGCTCAAAGCAAGCGAGGACTAAATCCTGACCCCCATCTGCCACAGCTGTTCTCTCCCCCAGTTTCTGACAGATTCACTTGGAAGTGTTTTCATTTGACGTCAGCATTTGGAAACCTTCTTCAAAACAAATTATTCCAAATGATGACAGAAAAGCTCCAGAGAGCCTTGGCTGCTCCCCTGTGGGGAGACGATGGCCATGTTAACCTCTTTGGAGAGTTGACCAGGCAATGTGTGTGGTAGGGGTAGGTGGGGGTAGGTAGGGATAGCAAGAGAGGGAGAGAGAGGTAGCCGAGATTGAGCATCACTGCCTCGAGTCCATCTCACCTTGCAGTGTGAGCCAGCTGAGGCATTTGAATTGGAAAAGAGAAGAGAGGAGACTCAGATGGTCTTTGTGTTGGAAGGCTGAGGACTGAATCAGAGACATTTCTAAGGCTTCGTGTTATACCTCCACTCTGACCTTCAGTCTCACCACTTTCCTCTCCTCCATTGTTGAAGTGATACTCTTTTTTTCCAACAAGCTCAGAGTGAGTGTGGTTGCTCTCCTAGGAGTTAATATCCATTCACACTTTCAGAATGCTTCATTACGCACCTTGACCTCACTGGCATTTCACTGCTGCCTGGATATTAAGCCCGCATGGAGCTGCAGAAGTGCCTCTGAAAAACCTTCTGGGAGACCTGAGAGGAAGGGAGAGTGGGGAGAGAAAAAGAAAGAGAGAAAGGAAGATTGGGAGAGAGTGAGGGGAGAAGGTTTTATTTGGGAGAGGAGGGAATTGTTTCACTTCACACCCACCAACCTCCCACAGATAGTAGGGTGCAACACTTTGTAATTACTGTGGCTGAGGCTCTGAGGTTTCCATGTAGTTATTTAGGAATATGCTGTAAGTGAAGTACTTTAGCATCCCAACGCTGTATGGTCCTGCCATTAATGAAGGGCGTTTATTGATGTGAATTAAATTACACGTTTTTCCAGACATACTTTTGTTTGTGTGCATGTGTGTGTAATAACTACCCTCCATAAAACAAACACGCTTTGGACTTTCTTTTTATGATCCTCTCTTGAAATGGACAGTGATCCTTGCACTGACAGGGATTGGACATCAGCGCCTGTATCTTCTCCCTCTCTGTTCTGTGTATTGAGAACTAGATCGTTGTCAGGCCTGGCTCTGCTTCTTCAGAGCAGCTCTTGCACCGCTGTTACTGCGTTAGAGCAAATGAATTAGCACTGAAGTGGATGTCAAATGATTCATTTTATTTCCCTCCACCTGTCCTGGTATGAGGCACACAGACAGGCTTTGTAAATAGCCGTGGTGGATGAGAGTGGAGCTTTGTGGAGCCAGTGTGGATGCCCCGGCTGCTGAGTTAGTCATGGCTGGCGCATGACGTGCTACTCTGAAGAGGGGGTTGATCCAGCACCCATTAATCCACTCCATAGCCACAGAATCAGAGATGAACTGAACTGGTCCATATCGCTCAGCTATGTCCTCTCCCCATAGTACGGAGATCTCATCCTGGATGATCCATGTTTGTGCTGCTACAGGGGCAACTTTGGCTACATTCCAAACTGAAAACGTGCCATCCTCCCTTTGCTCTGCCCTTGATGACTTACCTGTCTGGGAAATTTCACTTAGCCTATGAGTGTTGTGTCCCGCTATCACTGTTAGCCTTAGAGCAGGAGAAGCCAACTAGGGACAATTTTTGTACACTGCAAATTGACCACAACTAAGCCCAAAAGAGATTGGATTTGAAAATGTAATTTCCTTACATTGAGAAACCATCACGTACAGTTGTAGTCAAAATGTTGGACATACCTACTCATTCAGGGATTTTCTTTATTTGTACTATTTTCTACATTGTAGAATACTAGTGAAGACATCAGAACTATGAATCAACCAAAAAAGTGTTAAACAAATGAAAATATATTCTTCAAAGTAGCCACCCTTTGCCTTGATGACAGCTTTGCACAATCTTGGGATTTTCTCAAAAAAAAACTTCACCTAGAATGCTTTTCCCACAGTCTTAAATGAGTTCCCAAATATGTTGAGCACTTGTTGGCTGCTTTTCCTTCACTCTGCATTCCGGCTTATCCCAAACCATCTGAATTGGGTTGAGGTCAGGTGATTGTGGAGGCCAGGTCATCTGATGCAGCCCTCCATCACTCTCCTTGGTCAAATAGCCCTTACACAGCCTGGAGATGTGTTTTGGGTCATTGTCCTATATGTATGTCATGTATGTCTCTTTTGTTAATCATGGGGAGTGTACTATCCATCCACTATCGTCAGGTCCACCAGGATGAGCCGTTAAGGGCAGGGGTTAAGGGGATACGTTGTTCTGATTGGAATCCAGACCCTGACTCACTGCGTTGACCTGTTCTCATTGTCCTGTCATAATGACCAAACAACAGCCCAATCAGACGGTAAGCAGAGAGGACGTGTTTATTATAATGATTTCCTACCACTCAGTTTGACCTCTGACCTCTGCTTCTCCTCCAGGCTCTTGAATGACGGTGGCTGCATCTGCTAACACTCTGCCTAACCCTAAAAATAAACACCTTGCTAAAGTAGAGCTGGAGGCTAGAGGTAATTTAGAGTGTTGGACATTTTGAAGTGATTGGTCAAAAAATGCCTCTGATGTAACCAACCACATGGACTGTCATACCCTTGATACTTTTCTCAGAAGAAGACAACCAATGAGTGAGAAAAAAGATGTCAGTGTTAGTCCAGCAGCATACCCCTGGGATAGATAGAGGAGCCTGCTCCTCTGTGACCGTAGCAACAGGTCACGCTGCTGGATTTGTCACCCAACACCTCTCCCCTCTCTTTACCCCCCTTCCACTCAGATGCTGAGCTTCCACTCTCCCCTCTGGCTTGTGATTATTTTTTACATTCATCGACAAATGGCTAACGTTGAGAGAGCAGGAATGAGGGCAAATGTAAAAGTTGTATAAGAATCCATTAGTGTTCCACAATGAACAGAGGAGACAAAGATTCCTGCATTTCACTGGGCCTTAATTCAATCAGTCATCTGCTGTCTGTGACTTTGGTTTGTGTTCAAAGAAACTCAATGAAAGTCATTGTGAATGATCCGATTGCTATGTATCTGCTGGTGTTTACTTTGGAAATGATTGGAAACACCTGGCATATTTGCCAGCAACATAGCTCTCTTTCTGACTGCTCATCGAACACTTGAGCACTCGTAGAAAAGAGAGAGGAGAGCTTTGTGACTTGTGACTCTTTCACTGATTTTAGACCTGTCATAAGCTGTGTTCTAGTTTTAGCTATTTCAATGACTCCAGAATTGTCACAATGTTCTGCTACTCTATAAGTGACCGCACTCGGCTGCTCCGGAGGCTAATTTAGACACTCACAAATCTGGAGACGCAGAAAATAGTTGTTTTTAACCTTGCCCCCCCTCCCCTCTTTCTCCCTCCTCTCTCCTCTTCTCTCCTGACCCTACTCTCCTCACCCTCCTTCCCTGTTTGAAGGAGAAGACCAGTTATTTACTGAGGCTGGCTCTGTGCTCTGCTCTGGCTGGGCCTAAAATAGAGGCACAGTAATCACAATTACACAGCCAGGGTGGAGGGTTGAAGTGTCATTTAGCAAGATAATCAAAAAGTCATCTCTCTCTCCTTTCTCCTCTTTACCCTTCTCTCTCTCAGCTCTGCTTTTCTCAGACTTGGCAATGTTTCAAGATGCCTTTTTTTCAGAGGCAATACAGCATACAGTGGAAGGATCAAAGGCAGAGAAAAAGGTTGTAAAGTCAAATATCTGAGATTTGACCTTGTGAAAGATGGCAAGAACAAGTTGAATGTAACTTTCAGAATATAATTTCTCCGTACTTCCCCTCTGCATTTGCCTGCTGTTTGGTCTGAGCCCAATGCTATGATTCCCTCACACAACCTCCCAGGAGATGTTCAGTCAGAGCTGGAGCTGCATGCAGCTGTAATATTTCAAAGTGCCTTGATGAAAACACTAACCACCATTTAATTCCTCAGGATATCAAATGTCCTTTTTGTATTAATGCTCTCTTGTTAGGTTTACCTCGAGAACTAATCAGGCTAAATGAGTAGAGTGCCCCAGTCTGCAGATACACATTGCTGTCAGTCCTCCCCAAGCTGCCTGTGATGGATGCACTTTGATTCACTTCCTGCACTGAGGAGACAGGAAGGGGCGGGCATATGCCACTCTGAGTGGCAGCTTGTGGTGCTCCTCTGTTTTTCCCCGGGTGAAGCATGTCATCGGGACTGAAGTGGAGGAGCGGAGTGGTAGAGCTGCATCAGTCACAGCCAGGCTCCAGATGTACCCAGCCTCCTGGGAACAACTCGTGGGCTTACAGGTGATCCGTGACGGAAAATGGCTCTTGACATGAGGATACATCCTGTACCTAGGCGTTTTCAAATCATTTGGAGAAGAAAAACAAGTATTTTTGTTGAGGTCTTTTTTTAAATCAAGGTTTTACGAGGTAGGATCATAGCTCTCTCTTGTCAATAAGCCCTGGCATTCTTTTTATCTCAGAAGCATAAAATGGGAAACAAGCAAACCAATAATGGCTTGGAAAGCTGAAAAGGAATCGACTCGAGGGAAACTAAATGTAATCACAGATGCTGAAATTCTGATAGACTGACTTAATTTAATTTCTATTGCCTCTTACTCCGGGGTCACATCAATTTACAGAGCGTTAACTCAGTTAAAACACGATAATAAAGATCCAGAAAATAAGAGGGAGGAGCAGCACTGGGAAGCAGGCTAAAGGGGGTTGGGAGGAGCAGCACTGGGAAGCAGGCTAAAGGGGGTTGGGAGGAGCAGCACTGGGAAGCAGGCTAAAGGGGGTTGGGAGGGCACTGGGAAGCAGGCTAAAGGGGTTGGGAAGCACTGGGAAGCAGGGGGTTGGGAGGAGCACTGGGAAGCACTAAAGGGGGGGAAGCAGGCTAAAGGGGGGTTGGGAGGAGCGGCACTGGGAAGCAGGCTAAAGGGGGTTGGGAGGAGCGGCACTGGGAAGCAGGCTAAAGGGGGTTGGGAGGAGCGGCACTGGGAAGCAGGCTAAATGGGTTGGGAGGAGCGGCACTGGGAAGCAGGCTAAAGGGGGTTGGGGAGAGCAGCACTGGGAAGCAGGCTAAAGGGGGTTGGGAGGAGCAGCACTGGGAAGCAGGCTAAAGGGGTTGGGAGGAGCAGCACTGGGAAGCAGGCTAAAGGGGGTTGGGAGGAGCAGCACTGGGAAGCAGGCTAAAGGGGGTTGGGAGGAGCGGCACTGGGAAGCAGGCTAAAGGGGGTTGGGAGGAGCGGCACTGGGAAGCAGGCTAAAGGGGGTTGGGAGGAGCAGCACTGGGAAGCAGGCTAAAGGGGGTTGGGGGAGCAGCACTGGGAAGCAGGCTAAAGGGGGGGGTTGGGAGGAGCGGCACTGGGAAGCAGGCTAAAGGGGGTTGGGAGGAGCAGCACTGGGAAGCAGGCTAAACGGGGTTGGGAGGAGCAGCACTGGGAAGCAGGCTAAACAGAGTTGGGAGGAGCGGCACTGGGAAGCAGGCTAAGCGTAAAGGGGGTTGGGAGGAGCAGCACTGGGAAGCAGGCTAAAGGGGGTTGGGAGGAGCGGCACTGGGAAGCAGGCTAAAGGGGGTTGGGAGGAGCGGCACTGGGAAGCAGGCTAAAGGGGGTTGGGAGGAGCGGCACTGGGAAGCAGGCTAAACGGGGTTGGGAGGAGCGGCACTGGGAAGCAGGCTAAACAGAGTTGGGAGGAGCGGCACTGGGAAGCAGGCTAAACGTGGTTGGGAGGAGCAGCACTGGGAAGCAGGCTAAGGGGTTGGGGGGGTTGGGAGGAGCAGCACTGGGAAGCAGGCTAAAGGGGGTTGGGAGGAGCGGCACTGGGAAGCAGGCTAAAGGGGGTTGGGAGGAAACAGCAGGTTGGGTTGGGAGGAGCGGCACTGGGAAGCAGGCTAAAGGGGGTTGGGAGGAGCAGCACTGGGAAGCAGGCTAAACGTGGTTGGGAGGAGCAGCACTGGAAAGTATGATCTCTGTAATTGCAAACAAAGGATTCTGTGCCAAATATTAAGTTCTGCTTTTCTGATGTATCAAATACTTATGTCACGCAATAAAATGCAAATTAATTACTTAAAAATCATACAATGTGATAAATGGCTAAATGGGGTTGGGAGGAGCAGCCAAGTAGCCAAGCAATTTAATGTGTGTGTGTTGTATAACGTCATGTGGTCCATCCCTCTGCGCTGTATTCTGATCATATTCACTTTAAACCTACCTGATTGACATTCACACTGTGTGAATAAATGGCTGCATTTAAGGATCTCGATAAGCGACATGAATTAGCATTGATTGAGTGCTTGATTTACTTAAGACTCAGCTTGCTGGAAGGGAAGGAGCCAAGTTGCAGTAGAAAATAGCACTGAAGGAAGACGGATTCCCTGAATATCTTAGCTGGCTTAACAGCCTGATAATAATGACTGGAATACATAAACCTGAACAGTACGAAAAAAGTATGAAAATGTATTCACACTAATGTAAGTCGCTCTGGATAAGAGCGTCTGTTAAATGACTAAAATGTAAATGTAATAAATGAACAGATTAAGTGTTGCTAATTTTATGTTGGTGCCTTAGGCCATTGACTTGGTCAATGATAACATTGCCCCTTGAGTCGGATTGACTTCCAAATCTCTCCTCCGTGGACAACAGCACATTTCACCTTTTAACAATACAATCTCGATTACCTAAATCAGCCATTGTCTATTTCATATGTTGTACAGTACCAGTCAAAAGTTTGGAAACACCTACTCATTCCAGGGTTTTTCTTTATTTTGGTCCATCACCAGACATTGTGCACCATTTACCCACAGGACTTGTTGACTCAGTTAGGGCAGCGGAACGCCCCCCACCCCCCCACTCTCTGTCTGTCGTTTTACCAGCTTGTAATAAAGAAAAGCGCAGCTGCATTTGCTTTGCTTTTCATTTAGTGCAACGACTGTTTTATTTCAGCTCTGTGAGTACAAACAGAGCTGCTCCTGGCAAATAGTTCACTGGAGCGCTTCTATCCAATCCATCTGTAAATGAGTACTCCAGTGGCAGACGGGTGGGTGGGTTAGTTCTGGCGCCGGTCTCTACCGGTGGATGTGGTCAAACTGGCATATTTGTATTTCACTATGTGGTCTGGCAGGGCACCTTAACAGCTGGCCCCTGTCGAACCTGACCATTATCACTGAGAGAGGAAGGAAACAGAGTATGTGGTTGGACAGTGGGCAGGAAGGGGAGGGATGGCGAGGCATCTTGTCTTCACCCATTGGATGAGCTGTAGTTTCATTTCATTACAGGTTGGAGAGTTTACGAGTTAGAGAGAGAATCAGGCTGTCAACGGTAGACTAGAGTTTTTCCCCTCTCCAAGATGTTGTTAAATGGTCATTTGCTTTTGTGACACAAAATAAGAAACAGTAGAATAAAACAGAAGACTGAACGTGGACTCTAAAATATGGTCAAAGAGAATTCCCAATGGTTTGACAGACTGCCTTTGGATCTTTTGTTGTCGAATGTTTGTTGCATTATATACTCATAACATGACCTTCATCAGGCCAACAGATCCAGACACACACCCACACACACACACACACACACTCACACACACCCACACACACACACACCCATTACACACACACCCCACACACACTCACACACACACCCCCACACACACCGCTACACACACCCCTACACACACACACACACACCCTTACACACACACTCACACACACTCACACACCCCTACACACACTCACGCACACACACACACACACACACACAGACACACACACACACACACACACACACTCACACACACCCCTACACACACACACAGACACACACCCCTACACACACTCACACACCCCTACACACACTCACGCACACACACACACACACACACACACACTCACACACACACCCCTACACACACTCACCCACACACACTCACACACATTCACACACCCCACACCACCACGCACACACACACACACACACACACACATTCACACACCCCTACACACACTCACACACACCCCTACACACACTCACACACACCCACACACACACATTCACACACCCCTACACACACTCACACACACCCCTACACACACACACACACACCCCACACACACACACTCACACACTCACCCCTACACACACTCACACAGTAGGAGAACAGGACATCTGCCGTGCATCAGGTTCATCCGATAGCTTCTCATCTGGCAACACCTCCTCAAGTCCCCAAAGCCCCTGCAGCCATCCCTGACTCCCAGCCAAGACCCCAGTCAGTCACTTATATATTTAGATTGGCCTGCGTATGTTGTAAATACCAGCGTTAGTGTTTACAAGCTCCTTCCATCCTCTTCTCATGGTCTCTGGTGGGCAATCCCCTGTTCAGAAGCACTGCCTGGTGTTGTCTTTCTCTCTATGACTGGTGACTGGCAGGGGTGGGCATGGTGGGGGGTGGAATAGGTTTAGACTGGGGGCTCTTCCAGTGTTGTCCTGCTGAGTGAGACTATCAATGAAGCCGCAGAGTCGATGCCTGCTGGCACTCTGTGTCCCAGAAGTGAGACATCCACCTCCCTTCCTGCCACCCAACCTCACCCCACTCATCCAACCTCACCCCACTCATCCAACCTCACCCCACTCATCCAACCTCACCTCACCACGGCCCTTCTAATCTTGATCCCATCTGGTCCCTCCTGGAGAAGGTTACCCAGTGCTGATGTGACTCTGCCAGGCTGACGCATATTTACTTTTCATAATATTTCCCCTAATGTTATTATCCAACCTCCTCTTTCACTCTCTGTTGTTACTTAATTCCTTCCTCACTTTAGCAGTTAAACGAAACAAGTCTTGTTGTCATTATCTTCATCATTCTGATGACATCCTTGAATAATATAGGACTAGAATTAGATGCAGAAGGTTTTCACTTATCTTCACCAAGATTGATTGGTTATGGGTCTGAATAAATAACTGCTATAGCCTACTGCCATCGTGAGTTCGCTCTTCTTTCAAACTACCTGTGAGTTTTATTGACTGCGGTATTTAACATTCATGGGTAAATGGATGGGTAAATGAGGCGTGCATTCGGTCTTTATATTACTGTAGCATAGGCTGTGCTGCAGCAAATGTAGGCCCATCGGTCAGGAGAAAACAAGTTACCTGGTTGAGATACTGTAGGTCTACAGTGCATCAGGAAGGTATTCAGACAACTTGACTTTTTACACTTTGTTACATTACAGCCTTATTCTAAAGTTGATTACATCAAACATTTCCCTCATTAATCTACACACAATACCCGAAATACAATACCCAAAATGTCTAATCAAAAAAAGTATTCAGACCCTTTCCATTGATCATCCTTGAGAGGTTTCTGCAACGTGTGGGTCCACCTGTGGTAAATTCAATTGATTGGACATGATTTAGAAAGGCCCACACCTGTCTATATCAGATCCTACAGTTGACAGTGCATGTCAGAGCAAAAACGAAGCCATGAGGTTGAAGGAATTGTCCGTAGAGCTGCGAGACAGGATTGTGTCGAGGCACAGATCTGGGGAAGGGTACCAAAAATGTTCTGCAGCATTGAAGGTCCCCAAGAACACAGTGGCATCCATCATTCGTAAAATGAAAGAAGTTTGGAACCACCAAGACTCTTCCTAAAACTATCTGGCCGGCCAAACTGAGCAATCAGGGGAGAAGGCCTTTGGTCAGGGAGGTGACCAAGAACCCAATGGTTACTCTGACAGAGCTCCAGAGTTCCTCTGTGAAGATGGGAGAACCTTCCAGAATGACAACCATCTCTGCAGCACTCTACCAATCAGGCCTTTATGGTAGAGTGGCCAGACAGACGCCACTTCTCAGTAAAAGACACATGACAGCCCGCTTGGAGTTTGCCAAAAGGCACCTAATGGACTCTCAGACCATGAGAAACAAGATTCTCTGGTCTGATGAAACCAAGATTGACCTCTTTGGCCTGAATGCTTAACCTCACGCCTGGAGGAAACCTGGCACCATACCTACGGTGAAGCATGGTGGTGGCAGCATCATGCTGTGGGGATATTTTTCAGCGGCAGGGACTGAGAGACTAGTCAGGATCAAGGGAAAACTGAACGGACCTTCAGTACCTCAGACTGGGGCAAAGGATCACTTTCCAGCAGGACAATGACCCTAAGCACACTGCAAAGACAATGCAGGATTGGCTTCGGGACAAGTCTCTTGAACTCGATCAAACATCTCTGGAAAGACCTGAAAAAAGCTGTGCAGCGACGCTCCCCATCCAACCTGACAGAGCTTGAGAGGATCTGCAGAGAAGAATGGGAGAAACTCCCAGAATACAGGTGTACCAAGCTTGTAGCGTCATACCCAAGAAGACTCAAGGCTGTTATCGCTTCCAAAGGTGCTTCAACAAAGTACTGAGGAAAGGGTCTGAATACTTATGTAAATGTAGTATTTCCGTTTTTTTATTTTTAATAGATTGCAAACATTTCTAAAACCTATTTTTGCTTTGTCATTATGGGGTGCACTGTAAATGCATTGTGAACTACGCTCTATACTGAGAGGGCTGCCTGTCCCCACTCTGAGCGTTGATTCTTCATGCAGAGGCCGTAGAGAAGACAGATTTAGACCTTCCATATCATTTAACAGTCCCATTTCACACCATGCTGTTCATATAAATCATTTATTATAATTTACCGGTTTCTTGCAGTTATTTATCCCGCAAAAAGGGAGTGGTTGTTGTCGGTAAATCTTGTTCACCGGGTTCCTGCCATTCAATTTTTGTAGGCTGCTGTCATTAGAAGGTCAGGGATAAACTAGGGTGGCCCTCACCAAGCACATTTATCTGGTCAGGCCACGGTGGTTTGTTATCTCTGCTTGGTGACAGATGAACAAAGGACTGCCAGAGGTGCAGAACAGTGGGAGAGAAAATGCGCATACTAATGAAGGTGTTCCCTATGTTACGATGCACACATTCATGTCCCGCTCCTAAGTGACACAGAACACCAATCCCCCTAAGGTTCAGATAGGGACCTCTATTGTCTTTCCATTCATGTGAGTCCGTCTATTGAATGGCAAAGACAAGATGGACCATGTTTGAGCTTTGAGATAGCCAAGCACTGGATGAAAGGCTGACTTGGGTTTTTACGTGCCCAACTCGTATCCCTCAATAACACGTTTCTATAACTCATATAGCTCCTTCAGGCTGTTTCGAGCCCTGCTTGAACATTATGAATTCAAAACATGTTTGCCCTGAACTACAGTATTTCATATCAATTTGATATGATTTTGTATTTAAAAAATCATGTAAATTTAAATCTTCCTTACATTAAATGGGCAATTTGAAATCCCTTCCACATTACTGGATTATGATGAATGGATAAAGGAGTGAGTAAAAATCCCTTCCACATTACTGGATTATGATGAATGGATAAAGGAGTGAGTAAAAATCCCTCCCACATTACTGGATTATGATGGATGGATAAAGGAGTGAGTAAAAATCCCTTCCACATCACTGGATTATGATGGATGGATGTTACGAATCCCTTTTGGCCCGACAGTCTAGGGGGGATGGTAATGAGACCCGTAACATAACTCATGCAAATTATTATTGTGACAAAGTAAAAGTGTGAACGAAATAACCACGACAACAGAAATAAACACACGGTAATGGGGGGAGCAGGAAAAGGGGCTGAGCTGGACCCAAGGAAAGAAACAATAAGTATAAAAAAACACCCCTAAGCTAGACTAGCCTACTTTAACAACAGCTAACTAACTAACCAAAAGTACAGTGGGTGGTCCGCCCAGTTCTAACTAGTGTATTTAACAAAGTTCACCTACGGGTAGTGTATGCCCATGGGCGACTTGTCTTGGTTTCCCCCTTTTCCCACCAGCAACAAACAAACACCATAACCAAAAACAATACTCACAGGTGATGACAAAGTGCTATGAGGCGCTTAAACAAAAGAGAGGTTAAGACACAAAGCGAGAGTGAAACACAGAGACCTACAGACATGGCATTTACAGAGAGATTGAGCTCTAGAACAAACAAATGATGGGGTTTTTAAACCATGGAGAAGGAACTGTGATAGGTTAGGAAATAGGAGGAGGTGTGTCTTCTGATTGATGATTGATTGTTGACTGATTGGGGAGTGATGATTTTCACCTGTGAGGGGAGAAGGAGAGAAAAGAAACACACACACAGGATACACACACACACACACAGGATAACTATATCCGTAACAATGGATAAAGGAGTGAGTAAAAATGCTTTCCACATTACTGGATTATGATGGATGGATAAAGGAGTGAGTACAAATCCTTTCCACATTACTGGATTATGATGGATGGATAAAGGAGTGAGTAGAAATCCCTCCCACATTACTGGATTATGATGGATGGAAAAAGGAGTGAGTAAAAATCCCTTCCACATTACTGGATTATGATGGATGGATAAAGGAGTGAGTAAAAATCCCTTCCACATTACTGGATTATGATGGATGGATAAAGGAGTGAGTAAAAATCCCTTCCACATTACTGGATTATGATGGATGGATAAAGGAGTGAGTAAAAATCCCTTCCACATTACTGGATTATGATTGATGGATAAAGGAGTGAGTAAAAATTATTTTATCACCTCTTGGAGCTCGCTCAATACATTTGATTTTGTGGTCATGTTTTTTACCAAAGTGTTTCACCTCTAATTCCCCTCCCCTCTCTCCAGCGGTAGTTGGGTTTAATGCCCAGCAGTGTACAAGGTAAATCAGGTTTGCTCAAAACTGCCTCGTCCTCCCCCCTCCTCCCATGTCAGCTCAGGGTTGGAGAGGAACATTTCTTCCTGTAATGATGGCCCTGGGCCACAGGTATTTCAACACACGCACACGCAGGTTCTCCCAGCTGCCAGTCAGTGATGTTTCGCTATGTCTGTATCTCTTACACACACACACACACACACACACACGGAAGTTATTTATTTTTCAAGGCTTGCCACCTGTCCTTGTCTCTTTATAAAAAAACACTTTACCTTTCATTTGATTTAAAAATAAATGTATTTCGGGGTTACATTTTACCCCCTTTTCTCGATATCCAAATGGTAGTTACAGTCTTGTCCCATCACTGCAACTCTCCTACGGACTCGGGAGAGGCGAAGGTCAAGAGCCACGCGTCCTCCGAAACACAATCCAACCAAGCCGCACTGCTTCTTGACACAATGCTCGCTTAACCCGTAAGCCAGCCACACCAATGTGTCGGAGAAAACACCGTACAGCGTGACCAAAGTCAGCGTGTATACGTCCAGCCCGCCACAAGGAGTCGCTAGAGCGCGATGGGACAAAAACATACCAGTCGGCCAAACCCTACCATAACCCGGACAACACTGGGCCAATTGTACGCTGCCTCATGGGTCTCCCGGTCGCGGCCGGCTGCGACACAGCCCGGGATCGAACACAGATCTGCGATGCAGTTCCCTAGACCGCTGCCCTAGACCGAGGCCCACCTTTTATTTTCTTTGTTGAAAAACTTTGTTCCCTTGCTTAAATTTCAAAAAAGGTTTGGGCTCAAGCTTCATAGAGATAATTATTCAATTATATATCAAGAATAGCACACTTGAAAACATATAAAATAATTTGGAGGGAAACACTCTCTTTCGGATCTTCATTTTGAACTTTTCACATTTAGCATATTCTAAATGGAATTCATAGTAGGCCTAATGTCAGTCATGTGTCATAAAATCATCTGTAATTTTGGAGACAGTGGAGAGAGAAAATAGGAGTTATTAGTAAATTAAGGTTAATCTAACCCAGCACTGTGTTGTCTTTGATCCTGGTCCATTTGCTTTAAACCCAGCTCACACTGTGGGGCTGTTAGATGGGCAGTTGGATAGAGAGAGACTGGAGCTGCCCATTCCTCCTCTCCTTTCATGTTCTCCTAAGCCCCCTTCCTCAACAGTCATGAGCAAAGGTGCTTGAGGGGGTAACCATAGTGACAAGCTTTAATTGGCCTAGGTGCGAGTACATACACTGACACAGCTGCCAGAAATGGTGAAGTATTTACTTTAAACGACTCAGTCATCTCACACACCTAAAAAGGAATGGAAGAATCAAACCCTCAATCACTCACTGAGCCCTCCTTGATGAAGAGACCATGCATAAAACCGATTTGGAACCATCAAACCCTCAATCACTCACTGAGCCCTCCTTGATGAAGAGACCATGCATAAAAAAGGATTGAAACCATCAAACCCTCAATCACTCACTGAGCCCTCCTTGATCAAGAGACCATGCATAAAAAAGGAATGGAACCATCAAACCCTCAATCACTCACTGAGCCCTCCTTGATGAAGAGACCATGCATAAAAAAGGATTGAAACCATCAAACCCACAATCACTCACTGAGCCCTCCTTGATGAAGAGACCATGCATAAAAAAATTGAAACCATCAAACCCTCAATCACTCACTGAGCCCTCCTTGATGAAGAGACCATCAAATCCCTCAATCACTCACTGAGCCCTCCTTGATGAAGAGACCATGCTGATTTGGAACCATCAAACCCTCAATCACTCACTGAGCCCTCCTTGATGAAGAGACCATGCATAAAAAGGATTGAAACCATCAAACCCTCAATCACTCACTGAGCCCTCCTTGATGAAGAGACCATGCATAAAAAGGATTTGAAACCATCAAACCCTCAATCACTCACTGAACCATCCTTGATCAAGAGACCATGCATAAAAAGGATTTGAAACCATCAAACCCTCAATCACTCACTGAGCCCTCCTTGATCAAGAGACCATGCATAAAAAAGATTTGGAACCATCAAACCCTCAATCACTCTCTAAGCCCTCCTTGATGAAGAGACCATGCATAAAAATGATTTGGAACCATCAAACCCTCAATCACTCACTGAGCCCTCCTTGATGAAGAGACCACCATGAACCATCAAACCCTCAAAAGGATTTGATTTGGAACCATCAAACCCTCAATCACTCACTGATTTGGAACCATCAAACCCTCAATCACTCTCTAAGCCCTCCTTGATGAAGAGACCATGCATAAAAATGATTTGGAACCATCAAACCCTCAATCATGAGCCCTCCTTGAAGAAGAGACCATGCATAAAAAGGATTTGGAACCATCAAACCCTCAATCACTCACTGAGCCCTCCTTGATGAAGAGACCATGCATAAAAAGGATTTGGAACCATCAAACCCTCAATCACTCACTGAGCCCTCCTTGAAGAAGAGACCATGCATAAAAAGGATTTGGAACCATCAAACCCTCAATCACTCTCTAAGCCCTCCTTGATGAAGAGACCATGCATAAAAATGATTTGGAACCATCAAACCCTCAATCACTCACTGAGCCCTCCTTGATGAAGAGACCATGCATAAAAAGGAATGGAACCATCAAACCCTCAATCACTCACTGAGCCCTCCTTGATGAAGAGACCATGCATAAAAAGGATTTGGAACCATCAAACCCTCAATCACTCTCTAAGCCCTCCTTGATGAAGAGACCATGCATAAAAAGGATTTGGAACCATCAAACCCTCAATCACTCACTGAGCCCTCCTTGATGAAGAGACCATGCATAAAAAGGATTTGGAACCATCAATCATGGAAATGAAAACAATAAGTTCATGCATTTCCCCAATCACTTTCTATAAATGGACACCTCTTTAGATTCACATAGTATTTTGTGTGGGCAGCTGGCTCCATTAGAGAGCACTTGTGAGGATGGCAGGCAACGGCAGCACTCAGTCAAGCAGGCAGAGCTGAGTTCCTAGAGAGAAAGAAATAGAGAGAGAAACATAGAAAGAGAGGGAGAGAATAAGAGAGAAGGAAACAAAAAGAGCGACAGAGCAGTAGCAGAAATCAATCATGCCCGCTCTCTCTTATCAGCCTTGAAGCTCAGTCTCTCAGGGAGTGTGCTCTGTGGCAGAGATAGTAGGAGCACTGACCCACACTATTCCACTAGCGTTTAATGGCTTACCTAGTAGTGGATAGTACAGCCAGCATTAGTAGAGCCAGCATAGGAGACTCACTCCCATATACAGTGGGGCAAAAAAAGATTTAGTCAGCCACCAATTGTGCAAGTTCTCCCAATTAAAAAGATGAGAGAGGCCTGTAATTTTCATCATAGGTACACTTCAAATATGACAGACAAAATGAGAAAAAAAATCCAGAAAATCACATTGTAGGATTTTTAATGAATTTATTTGCAAATTATGGTGGAAAATAAGTATTTGGTCAATAACAAAAGTTTATCTCAATACTTTGTTATAAACCCTTTGTTGGCAATGACAGAGGTCAAACATTTTCTGTAAGGCTTCACAAGGTTTTCACACACTGTTGCTGGTATTTTGGCCCATTCCTCCATGCAGATCTCCTCTAGAGCAGTGATGTTTTGGGGCTGTTGCTGGGCAACACGGAGATTCAACTCCCTCCAAAGATTTTCTATGGGGTTGAGATCTGGAGACTGGCTAGGCCACTCCAGGACCTTGAAATGCTTCTTACGAAGCCACTCCTCCGTTGCCCGGGCGGGTGGTGTGTTTGGGATCGTTGTCATGTTGAAAGACCAAGCCACGTTTCATCTTCAATGCCCTTGCTGATGGAAGGAGGTTTTCACTCAAAATCTCACGATACATGGCCATTCATTCTTTCCTTTACACAGATCAGTCGTCCTGGTCCCTTTGCAGAAAAACAGCCCCAAAGCATGATGTTTCCATCCCCATGCTTCACAGTAGGTATGGTGTTCTTTGGATGCAACTCAGCATTCTTTGTCCTCCAAACACGACGAGTTGAGTTTTTACCAAAAAGTTCTATTTTGGTTTCATCTGACCATATGACATTCTCCCAATCTTCTTCTGGATCATCCAAATGCTCTCTAGCAAACTTCAGACGGGCCTGGACATGTACTAGCTTAAGCTGGGGGACACATCTGGCACTGCAGGATTTGAGTCCCTGGCGGCATAGTGTGTTACTGATGGTAGCCATTACTTTGGTCCCAGCTCTCTGCAGCTCTCTGCAGGTCATTCACTAGGTCCCCCCATGTGGTTCTGGGATTTTTGCTCACCGTTCTTGTGATCATTTTGACCCCACGGGGTGAGATCTTGTGTGGGGCCCCAGATCGAGGGAGATTATCAGTGGTCTTGTATGTCTTCCATTTCCTAATAATTGCTCCCACAGTTGATTTCTTCAAACCAAGCTGCTTACCTATTGCAGATTCAGTCTTCCCAGCATGGTGCAGGTCTACAATTTTGTTTCTGGTGTCCTTTGACAGCTCTTTGGTCTTGGCCATAGTGGAGTTTGGAGTGTGACTGTTTGAGGTTGTGGACAGGTGTCTTTTATACTGATAACAAGTTCAAACAGGTGCCATTAATACAGGTAACGAGTGTAGGACAGAGGAGCCTCTTAAAGAAGAAGTTACAGGTCTGTGAGAGCCAGAAATCTTGCTTGTTTGTAGGTGACCCAATACTTATTTTCCACTATAATTTGCAAATCAATTAATAAAAAATCCTACAATGTGATTTTCTGGATTTTTTTCCCTCATGTCTGTCATAGTTGAAGTGTACCTATGATGAAAATTACAGGCCTCTCTCATCTTTTTAAGTGGGAGAACTTGCACAATTGGTGGCTGACTAAATACTTTTTTGCCCCACTGTAGCTTTTGGCTTACAATAAGCTGGCTTTAATGTCTGGCTGTTAAATGCACCTTGGATTTTCATGACAAACTTTTGCCTACTGCATTGGCACAGTGAACCTTGATGACATGCCAGCTTCATTTCTTTTTAAAAAGCTCTAGTGGTGAAAGGGGAGTAGGGAGCATCTGGAAAAGGCAGGCCCTTTACTTCCTCTGTGTACCTAACGAGAGTGTGTCTGTCTGTGTGTATTTGTGTGTTTGTGAGAGAGAGCCCATGGACAGATCAATCTGTCTGTCTGTCTGTCTGTCTGTCTGTCTGTCTGTCTGTCTGTCTGTCTGTCTGTCTGTCTGTCTGTCTGTCTGTCTGTCTGTCTGCCTGTCTGCCTGTCTGTCTGTCTGTCTGTCTGTCTGTCTGTCTGTCTGTCTGTCTGTCTGTCTGTCTCTGCAGAGCATTATTCATCATTGCCTCCATATTTCATTCAATTTGGGAACAAATTCACATAGGCCAGTGAAATGGTTGCTCAATTATAGGAGGAAACCTGTGCCTGACATTTCCTATTTCTTGAGTCTGGCAGAGTTTGAAAGCTGGCGAAGAGCAGTCTTTGAAAGCCCAGCTGCCTGCAGGAACAAAGCAGCTAGGGGGCTTGTGGTTCGTAGTTCGCCTCAGGTTATGTCAGAGAGGCCTGTTTCCAAAACATGGATGACTTGTTCTCTGTTTTTCATTGTTCGTCCCCCAGCCCATCTCAGATGTGGCCTGTATGGTTGTTCCCACCCTCAAGGGTACAGAGCTCTCATCTTCTTTTGAGGAGATTCCCTACAGGATGTCACAGTTCCAGGATAGACCCCAGAACTTGAAAAGATAAGGGCATCTTCTAAGGTTAGGAACAGGAAATGTTTTTTTGTGTGTGTGGGGCTGCCGCTCTGTACTGCCCCTCTCTTTACCTGGCTAGATCAGTGAGGATGGTCCAAGGACGCTGGCATAGGAGGAGGTCTCTCCCTTCCCTTTGTCTCTCATCTCTATCTCTCCCTTCCCTTTGTCTCTCCATCTCTCACCTCTATCTCTCCCTTCCCTTTGTCTCTCCATCTCTCATCTCTGTCTCTCCCTTCACTTTGTCTCTCATCTCGATCTATCCCTTCCCTTTGTCTCTCCTCTCTCATCTCTATCTCTCCCTTCCCTTTGTCTCTCCATCTCTCACCTCTATCTCTCCCTTCCCTTTGTCTCTCCATCTCTCATCTCTATCTCTCCCTTCCCTTTGTCTCTCCATCTCTCATCTCTATCTCTACCTTCCCTTTGTCTCTCCATCTCTCATCTCTGTCTCTCCCTTCACTTTGTCTCTCCATCTCTCATCTCTATCTCTCCCTTCCCTTTGTCTCTCCATCTCTCATCTCTATCTCTCCCTTCCCTTTGTCTCTCCATCTCTCATCTCTGTCTCTCCCTTCACTTTGTCTCTCCTCTCTCATCTCTGTCTCTCCCTTCCCTTTGTCTCTCCTCTCTCATCTCTGTCTCTCCCTTCACTTTGTCTCTCCATCTCTCATCTCTGTCTCTCCCTTCCATTTGTCTCTCATCTCGATCTCTCCCTTCCCCTTGTCTCTCATCTCTATGTCTCCCTTCCCTTTGTCTCTCCTCTCTCATCTCTATGTCTCCCTTCCCTTTGTCTCTCCATCTCTCATCTCTATCTCTCCCTTCCCTTTGTCTCTCCATCTCTCATCTCTGTCTCTCCCTTCACTTTGTCTCTCCTCTCTCATCTCTGTCTCTCCCTTCCCTTTGTCTCTCCTCTCTCATCTCTGTCTCTCCCTTCACTTTGTCTCTCCATCTCTCATCTCTGTCTCTCCCTTCCCTTTGTCTCTCATCTCGATCTCTCCCTTCCCCTTGTCTCTCATCTCTATCTCTCCCTTCCCTTTGTCTCTCCTCTCTCATCTCTGTCTCTCCCTTCCCTTTGTCTCTCCATCTCTGTCTCTCCCTTCCCTTTGTCTCTCCATCTCTCATCTCTATGTCTCCCTTCCCTTTGTCTCTCCATCTCTCATCTCTGTCTCTCCCTTCCCTTTGTCTCTCCATCTCTCATCTCTGTCTCTCCCTTCCCTTTGTCTCTCCATCTCACATCT
Organism: Oncorhynchus masou masou; assembly: GCF_036934945.1. NCBI lineage: Eukaryota > Metazoa > Chordata > Actinopteri > Salmoniformes > Salmonidae > Oncorhynchus > Oncorhynchus masou. Next base: position 75,481,769 of record NC_088224.1, read on the forward strand.
CTATCTCTCCCTTCCCTTTGTCTCTCCATCTCTCATCTCTGTCTCTCCCTTCACTTTGTCTCTCCTCTCTCATCTCTGTCTCTCCCTTCCCTTTGTCTCTCCTCTCTCATCTCTGTCTCTCCCTTCACTTTGTCTCTCCATCTCTCATCTCTGTCTCTCCCTTCCCTTTGTCTCTCATCTCGATCTCTCCCTTCCCCTTGTCTCTCATCTCTATCTCTCCCTTCCCTTTGTCTCTCCTCTCTCATCTCTGTCTCTCCCTTCCCTTTGTCTCTCCATCTCTGTCTCTCCCTTCCCTTTGTCTCTCCATCTCTCATCTCTATGTCTCCCTTCCCTTTGTCTCTCCATCTCTCATCTCTGTCTCTCCCTTCCCTTTGTCTCTCCATCTCTCATCTCTGTCTCTCCCTTCCCTTTGTCTCTCCATCTCTCATCTCTATCTCTCCCTTCCCTTTGTCTCTCCATCTCTCACCTCCATCTCTCCCTTCCCTTTGTCTCTCCATCTCTCATCTCTGTCTCTCCCTTCACTTTGTCACTCCATCTCTCATCTCTGTCTCTCCCTTCCCTTTGTCTCTCCTCTCTCATCTCCGTCTCTCCCTTCCCTTTGTCTCTCCATCTCTCATCTCTGTCTCTCCCTTCCCTTTGTCTCTCCATCTCTCATCTCTATCTCTCCCTTCCCTTTGTCTCTCCATCTCTCATCTCTATCTCTCCCTTCCCTTTGTCTCTCCATCTCTCATCTCTGTCTCTCCCTTCACTTTGTCTCTCCTCTCTCATCTCTGTCTCTCCCTTCCCTTTGTCTCTCCTCTCTCATCTGTCTCTCCCTTCACTTAGTCTCTCCATCTCTCATCTGTCTCTCCCTTCCCTTTGTCTCTCATCTCGATCTCTCCCTTCCCCTTGTCTCTCATCTCTATCTCTCCCTTCCCTTTGTCTCTCATCTCTATCTCTCCCTTCCCTTTGTCTCTCATCTCTGTCTCTCCCTTCCCTTTGTCTCTCCTCTCTCATCTGTCTCTCCCTTCACTTAGTCTCTCCATCTCTCATCTGTCTCTCCCTTCCCTTTGTCTCTCATCTCGATCTCTCCCTTCCCCTTGTCTCTCATCTCTATCTCTCCCTTCCCTTTGTCTCTCATCTCGATCTCTCCCTTCCCCTTGTCTCTCATCTCTATCTCTCCCTTCCCTTTGTCTCTCATCTCGATCTCTCCCTTCCCCTTGTCTCTCATCTCTATCTCTCCCTTCCCCTTGTCTCTCATCTCTATGTCTCCCTTCCCTTTGTCTCTCCTCTCTCATCTCTATCTCTCCCTTCCCTTTGTCTCTCATCTCGATCTCTCCCTTCCCCTTGTCTCTCATCTCTATCTCTCCCTTCCCCTTGTCTCTCATCTCTATGTCTCCCTTCCCTTTGTCTCTCCTCTCTCATCTCTATCTCTCCCTTCCCTTTGTCTCTCCTCTCTCATCTCTATCTCTCCCTTCCCTTTGTCTCTCCTCTCTCATCTCTGTCTCTCCCTTCCCTTTGTCTCTCCATCTCTCATCTCTGTCTCTCTCTTCCCTTTGTCTCTCCTCTCTCATCTCTATGTCTCCCTTCCCTTTGTCTCTCCTCTCTCATCTCTATCTCTCCCTTCCCTTTGTCTCTCCTCTCTCATCTCTATCTCTCCCTTCCCTTTGTCTCTCCTCTCTCATCTCTGTCTCTCCCTTCCCTTTGTCTCTCCATCTCTCATCTCTGTCTCTCTCTTCCCTTTGTCTCTCCATCTCTCATCTCTGTCTCTCCCTTCCCTTTGTCTCTCCATCTCTCATCTCTGTCTCTCCCTTCCCTTTGTCTCTCCTCTCTCATCTCTGTCTCACCCTTCCCTTTGTCTCTCCATCTCTCATCTCCATCTCTCATCTCTATCTCTCCCTTCCCTTTGTCTCTCCATCTCTCATCTCTATTCAATTCCAGGGGCTTTATTGGCATGGGAAACATGGGTTAACATTGCCAAAGCAAGTGAGGTGGATAATATACAAAAGTGAAATAAACAATAAAAATGAACAGTATACATTACACATACAGAAGTTCCAAATGAATAAATACATTACAAATGTCATATTATGTGTATATACAGTGTTGTAACAATGTATAAATGGTTAAAGTACACAAGGGAAAATAAATAAGCATAAATATGGATTGTATGTACAATGGTGTTTGTTCTTCACTGGTTGCCCTTTTCTTGTGGCAACAGGTCACAAATATTGCTGCTCTGATGGCACATTGTGGAATTTCACCCAGTAGATATGGGAGTGTGTCAACATTTGGTTTGTTTTCAAATTCTTTGTGGATCTGTGTAATCTGAGGGAAATATGTGTCTTTAATATGGTCATACATTTGGCAGGAGGTTAGGAAGTGCAGCTCAGTTTCCACCTCATTTTGTGGGCAGTGTGCACATAGCCTGTCTTCTCTTGAGAGCCATGTCTGCCTACGGCGGCCTTTCTCAATAGCAAGGCTATGCTCGCTGAGTCTGTGCATAGTCAAAGCTTTCCTTAATTTTGGGTCAGTCACAGTGGTCAGGTATTCTGCCACTGTGTACTCTCTGTTTAGGGCCGAATAGCATTCTAGTTTGCTCTGTTCATTTGTTAATTCTTTCCAATGTGTCAAGTAATTATCTTTTTGTTTTCTCATGATTTGGTTGGGTCTAATTGTGTTGCTGTCCTGGGGCTCTGTGGGGTCTGTTTGTGAACAGAGCCCCAGGACCAGCTTGCTTAGGGGACTCTTCTCCAGGTTCATCTCTCTATAGGTGATGGCTTTGTTACAGAAGGTTTGGGAATCGCTTCCTTTTCGGTGGTTGTAGAATTTAACGCCTCTTTTCTGGATTTTGATCATTAGTGGGTATCAGCCTAATTCTGCTCTGTATTCATTATTTGATGTTCTACGTTGTACGCAAAGGATATTTTTGCACAATTCTGCATGCAGTCTCAATTTGGTGTTTGTCCCAATTTGTGAAATCTTGGTTGGTGAACGGACCCCAGACCTCACAACCATAAAGGGCAATGGATTCTATGACTGATTCAAGTATTTTTTAGCCAGATCCTAATTGGTATGTTGAATTTTATGTTCCTTTTGATGGCATAGAATGCTCTTCTTGCCTTGCCTCTCAGATCGTTCGCAGCTTTGTGGAAGTTACCTATGGCGCTGATGTTTAGGCAAAGGCCTTGGTTCCAAATATTGGGGAAGATCCCAGAGCTAAGGATGATGTTAAAGAGTTTTAGTATAGCCAATTGGAATTTGTTGTCTGTATATTTGATAATTTCATTGAGGATACCATCAACACCACATGCCTTTTTGGGTTGGAGGGTTTTTGTTTTGTCCTGTAGCTCATTCAAGGTAATTGGAGAATCCAGTGGGTTCTGGTGGTCTTTAATAGTTGATACTAAGATTTGTATTTGATCATGTATTGTTTTTGCTCTTTGTTCTTTGTTATAGAGCCAAAACGATTGGAGAAGTGGTTTACCCATACATCTCCATTTTGGATAGATAATTTTTCTATCTCTCCATCTCTTCTCTATCTCTCCCTTCACTTTGTCTCTCCATCTCTCATCTCTATCTCTCCCTTCACTTTGTCTCTCCTCTCTCATCTCTGTCTCTCCCTTCACTTTGTCTCTCCTCTCTTATCTTTATCTCTCCCTTCACTTTGTCTCTCCATCTCTCATCTTGATCTCTCCCTTCACTTTGTCTCTCCATCTCATCTCGATCTTTCCCTTCACTTTGTCTCTCCTCTCTCATCTCTATCTCTCCCTTCACTTTGTCTCTCATCTCTCCCTTCCCGTTGGCTCTCCATCTTTCATCTCTATCTCTCCCTTCACTTTGTCTCTCCTCTCTCCTCTCTCCCTTCCCGTTGGCTCTCCATCTTTCATCTCGATCTCTCCCTTCACTTTGTCTCTCCATCTCATCTCGATCTCTCCCTTTACTTTGTCTCTCCTCTCTCATCTCTCCCTTCCCGTTGGCTCTCCATCTTTCATCTCTATCTCTCCCTTCACTTTGTCTCTCCATCTCTCATCTCTATCTCGACCCTTCACTTTGTCTCTCCATCTCTCATCTCTCTCTCCCTTCCCTTTGTCTCTCCATCTCTCATCTCTGTCTCTCCCTTCACTTTGTCTCTCCTCTCTCATCTCTGTCTCTCCCTTCACTTTGTCTCTCCTCTCTCATCTCTGTCTCTCCCTTCCCTTTGTCTCTCCATCTCTCATCTCTGTCTCTCCCTTCACTTTGTCTCTCCTCTCTCATCTCTGTCTCTCCCTTCACTTTGTCTCTTCTCTCTCATCTCTATCTCTCCCTTCCCTTTGTCTCTCCATCTCTCATCTCTGTCTCTCCCTTCACTTTGTCTCTCATCTCTGTCTCTCCCTTCACTTTGTCTCTCCTCTCTCATCTCTCTCTCCCTTCCCTTTGTCTCTCCATCTCTCATCTCTATCTCTCCCTTGCCTTTGTCTCTCCATCTCTCGTCTCTATCTCTCCCTTCACTTTGTCTCTCCTCTCTCTGTTGGAATTTATTTTATGGTAATGAGCTGAAATCATTTTTTACTGTAAGAGATGGAGCGGATTTGGTGTGCCTGTTTTGGGATGGGAGTGAGTGGTGAGGGGCTTGCTTATGTAGTGAGTGTGATTAGTAGACAGTGCAGGGAGAGAGTGACTGGAGAGGTGGGAACTGACTGGTTAGCTGGCTGGGGGCCTAGCACTGATTGAGTGATTGTGTGTGTCAGATCGAGAGAGAGAGAGAGAGGGGCGGTACACTGTGCCAGGTAACACACACAAAGTCATTATTTTCATTACACACACATATGTGAGCGTTTTGCAGTCTGTGAGGAAAAACACAGGAAAAGCAGAATATCGAGCCCAAGCAGAGGTGACAGATGACTACGTTGTTTATTCTCACCGTTCTGAGTTAGACGCAATTCCATCAGTTGGGACAGTGCTTATTTTTTATTGCAATTATGCAGGATAATGACAGCCCTCCAAGCTGCCCTGCTATGATATTGTTCTGTTTTGATTTCAGTTGTTTTTGATTCCTTTTCACCTTTCAGTCTCTGTGCTAAAAGTACGAGTCTTGAAGGAGAAACACCATCTCGACTGCCTGAGAGGTGAATTAGACTACATGTCTAGACTTCAATGTAATTTCCTTAATATGAGGTGATAAGCAACAATAAGTTGCTTTTAATTACATCAGGCAGTCATCAATGAGCTATAACTAAACTGCCTGAAACACAAATGATTACAGGTCTGGGTTAAAATTGTGAAATATAATTGCCAATTTATGCTAATTAAACTGAACTTAATGAATGTTCCTGAAATGCACTGCCTTGCCCTGCCTACCACTGGCATTGACCAGAATGCACCTGGAAGACAGGACATGTCATAGTGCTCCCTCTCCTCCCCTACAGAGGATCCCAGTATCTTCTAGAGGTCCACCGATTAACCAGAATGCACCTGGAAGACAGGACATGTCATAGTGCTCCCTCTCCTCCCCTACAGAGGATCCCAGTATCTTCTAGAGGTCGACCGATTAACCAGAATGCACCTTGAAGACAGGACATGTCATAGTGCTCCCTCTCCTCCCCTACAGAGGATCCCTATCTTCAGAGGATCTGGAAGACAGGACAGTCATATCTTCCCCTAGAGGTCCACCGATTAACCAGAATGCACCTGGAAGACAGGACATGTCAGTGCTCCCTCTTCTCCCCTACAGAGGATCCCAGTATCTTCTAGAGGTCCACCGATTAACCAGAATGCACCTGGAAGACAGGACATGTCATAGTGCTCCCTCTCCTCCCCTACAGAGGATCCCAGTATCTTCTAGAGGTCGACCGATTAACCAGAATGCACCTTGAAGACAGGACATGTCATAGTGCTCCCTCTCCTCCCCTACAGAGGATCCCAGTATCTTCTAGAGGTCGACCGATTAACCAGAATGCACCTGGAAGACAGGACATGTCATAGTGCTCCCTCTCCTCCCCTACAGAGGATCCCAGTATCTTCTAGAGGTCGACCGATTAACCAGAATGCACCTGGAAGACAGGACATGTCATAGTGCTCCCTCTCCTCCCCTACAGAGGATCCCAGTATCTTCTAGAGGTCGACCGATTAACCAGAATGCACCTTGAAGACAGGACATGTCATAGTGCTCCCTCTCCTCCCCTACAGAGGATCCCAGTATCTTCTAGAGGTCGACCGATTAACCAGAATGCACCTGGAAGACAGGACATGTCATAGTGCTCCCTCTCCTCCCCTACAGAGGATCCCAGTATCTTCTAGATGCGATTAACCAGAATGCACCTTGAAGACAGGACATGTCATAGTGCTCCCTCTCCTCCCCTACAGAGGATCCCAGTATCTTCTAGAGGTCGACCGATTAACCAGAATGCACCTGGAAGACAGGACATGTCAGTGCTCCCTCTTCTCCCCTACAGAGGATCCCAGTATCTTCTAGAGGTCCACCGATTAACCAGAATGCACCTGGAAGACAGGACATGTCATAGTGCTCCCTCTCCTCCCCTACAGAGGATCCCAGTATCTTCTAGAGGTCGACCGATTAACCAGAATGCACCTTGAAGACAGGACATGTCATAGTGCTCCCTCTCCTCCCCTACAGAGGATCCCAGTATCTTCTAGAGGTCGACCGATTAACCAGAATGCACCTGGAAGACAGGACATGTCATAGTGCTCCCTCTCCTCCCCTACAGAGGATCCCAGTATCTTCTAGAGGTCCACCGATTAACCAGAATGCACCTTGAAGACAGGACATGTCATAGTGCTCCCTCTCCTCCCCTACAGAGGATCCCAGTATCTTCCCTGAAGATACTCATCACTGGTAGTATCAGACAGTGAATCTACTGTGGGCGGGCCATAATCTCTACCAGTATGTCAATCAAGGACAGGGGGATTTCTGATTAGTCCCTAATGTCCTTACAGTATCTAGGGCCTCAGCCAGCTGTGTTCTTATAAGAGAACACACACACCATTCCGTTGCCCTGCCTGGGGGAGATAAACAAGCTGCTGTGTGTGACTGCGGGATTTCTCACTCTGTGATAGGGCGACCATTTGTCTGAGGTGGGTGGGGTTGGGGGAAGAGGGGTGCAGAAGGGGACAGCTATAATTCTTCTTTATTTTCTCCTGCTGTTGATTTGTTACAGTACTGCTGTGAGCCATTGTCGCCTTGAAATATTTAGAAATGATCAAAAGCTGTCAGAATTGACTGCTGAATATTTCATGGTGTGCCAGCTGGAGTGTTTAGCAGTGATCAATAAAGAGGGCCGATGGTGAAGGGCATTAGTCACAGCGGGACCTCTGATGCGGGACACATTTTCCTCTTTTGCCCTTCATTAATTTAGCCAGGCGACTGGCAGAGCCTGTTAGTACTATTGTATCACCCCTGGTCCTGATCTCCAGAGCCCCTAACTAACACCACTGTCTGTCTCAAACAGAGTCAGGGTCCTGATCTCCAGAGCCCCTAACTAACACCACTGTCTGTCTCACAGAGTCAGGGTTCTGATCTCCAGAGCCCCTAACTAACACCACTGTCTGTCTCAGAGTCAGGGTTCTGATCTCCAGAGCCCCTAACTAACATCACTGTCTGTCTCAAACAGAGTCAGGGTCCTGATCTCCAGAGCCCCTAACTAACACCACTGTCTGTCTCAAACAGAGTCAGGGTTCTGATCTCCAGAGCCCCTAACTAACACCACTGTCTGTCTCAAACAGAGTCAGGGTTCTGATCTCCAGAGCCCCTAACTAACACCACTGTCTGTCTCAGAGTCAGGGTCCTGATCTCCAGAGCCCCTAACTAACACCACTGTCTGTCTCAAACAGAGTCAGGGTTCTGATCTCCAGAGCCCCTAACTAACACCACTGTCTGTCTCAAACAGAGTCAGGGTCCTGATCTCCAGAGCCCCTAACTAACACCACTGTCTGTCTCAGAGTCAGGGTTCTGATCTCCAGAGCCCCTAACTAACACCACTGTCTGTCTCAGAGTCAGGGTTCTGATCTCCAGAGCCCCTAACTAACACCACTGTCTGTCTCAGAGTCAGGGTTCTGATCTCCAGAGCCCCTAACTAACACCACTGTCTGTCTCAAACAGAGTCAGGGTCCTGATCTCCAGAGCCCCTAACTAACACCACTGTCTGTCTCAAACAGAGTCAGGGTTCTGATCTCCAGAGCCCCTAACTAACACCACTGTCTGTCTCAAACAGAGTCAGGGTTCTGATCTCCAGAGCCCCTAACTAACACCACTGTCTGTCTCAGAGTCAGGGTCCTGATCTCCAGAGCCCCTAACTAACACCACTGTCTGTCTCAGAGTCAGGGTTCTGATCTCCAGAGCCCCTAACTAACACCACTGTCTGTCTCAAACAGAGTCAGGGTTCTGATCTCCAGAGCCCCTAACTAACACCACTGTCTGTCTCAAACAGAGTCAGGGTTCTGATCTCCAGAGCCCCTAACTAACACCACTGTCTGTCTCAAACAGAGTCAGGGTTCTGATCTCCAGAGCCCCTAACTAACACCCCTGTCTGTCTCAAACAGAGTCAGGGTCCTGATCTCCAGAGCCCCTAACTAACACCACTGTCTGTCTCAGAGTCAGGGTTCTGATCTCCAGAGCCCCTAACTAACACCACTGTCTGTCTCAAACAGAGTCAGGGTTCTGATCTCCAGAGCCCCTAACTAACACCACTGTCTGTCTCAGAGTCAGGGTCCTGATCTCCAGAGCCCCTAACTAACACCACTGTCTGTCTCAAACAGAGTCAGGGTTCTGATCTCCAGAGCCCCTAACTAACACCACTGTCTGTCTCAAACAGAGTCAGGGTTCTGATCTCCAGAGCCCCTAACTAACACCACTGTCTGTCTCAAACAGAGTCAGGGTTCTGATCTCCAGAGCCCCTAACTAACACCACTGTCTGTCTCAGAGTCAGGGTTCTGATCTCCAGAGCCCCTAACTAACACCACTGTCTGTCTCAGAGTCAGGGTCCTGATCTCCAGAGCCCCTAACTAACACCGCTGTCTGTCTCAAACAGAGTCAGGGTTCTGATCTCCAGAGCCCCTAACTAACACCACTGTCTGTCTCAAACAGAGCCAGGGTCCTGATCTCTAGAGCCCCTAACTAACACCACTGTCTGTCTCAAACAGAGTCAGGGTTCTGATCTCCAGAGCCCCTAACTAACACCACTGTCTGTCTCAAACAGAGTCAGGGTCCTGATCTCCAGAGCCCCTAACTAACACCACTGTCTGTCTCAGAGTCAGGGTTCTGATCTCCAGAGCCCCTAACTAACACCACTGTCTGTCTCAAACAGAGTCAGGGTTCTGATCTCCAGAGCCCCTAACTAACACCACTGTCTGTCTCAAACAGAGTCAGGGTTCTGATCTCCAGAGCCCCTAACTAACACCACTGTCTGTCTCAAACAGAGTCAGGGTTCTGATCTCCAGAGCCCCTAACTAACACCACTGTCTGTCTCAGAGTCAGGGTTCTGATCTCCAGAGCCCCTAACTAACACCACTGTCTGTCTCAGAGTCAGGGTCCTGATCTCCAGAGCCACTAACTAACACCGCTGTCTGTCTCAAACAGAGTCAGGGTTCTGATCTCCAGAGCCCCTAACTAACACCACTGTCTGTCTCAGAGTCAGGGTTCTGATCTCCAGAGCCCCTAACTAACACCACTGTCTGTCTCAAACAGAGTCAGGGTTCTGATCTCCAGAGCCCCTAACTAACACCACTGTCTGTCTCAAACAGAGTCAGGGTCCTGATCTCCAGAGCCCCTAACTAACACCACTGTCTGTCTCAAACAGAGTCAGGGTCCTGATCTCTAGAGCCCCTAACTAACACCACTGTCTGTCTCAAACAGAGCCAGGGTCCTGATCTCCAGAGCCCCTAACTAACACCACTGTCTGTCTCAAACAGAGTCAGGGTTCTGATCTCCAGAGCCCCTAACTAACACCACTGTCTGTCTCAAACAGAGTCAGGGTTCTGATCTCCAGAGCCCCTAACTAACACCACTGTCTGTCTCAGACAGAGTCAGGGTTCTGATCTCCAGAGCCCCTAACTAACACCACTGTCTGTCTCAGAGTCAGGGTCCTGATCTCTAGAGCCCCTAACTAACACCACTGTCTGTCTCAGAGTCAGGGTTCTGATCTCCAGAGCCCCTAACTAACACCACTGTCTGTCTCAGAGTCAGGGTCCTGATCTCCAGAGCCCCTAACTAACACCACTGTCTGTCTGTCTCAGAGTCAGGGTCCTGATCTCCAGAGCCCCTAACTAACACCACTGTCTGTCTCAGAGTCAGGGTTCTGATCTCCAGAGCCCCTAACTAACACCACTGTCTGTCTCAGAGTCAGGGTCCTGATCTCCAGAGCCCCTAACTAACACCACTGTCTGTCTCAAACAGAGTCAGGGTCCTGATCTCCAGAGCCCCTAACTAACACCACTGTCTGTCTCAAACAGAGTCAGGGTTCTGATCTCCAGAGCCCCTAACTAACACCACTTTCTGTCTCAAACAGAGTCAGGGTTCTGATCTCCAGAGCCCATAACTAACACCACTGTCTGTCTCAAACAGAGTCAGGGTTCTGATCTCCAGAGCCCCTAACTAACACCACTGTCTGTCTCAAACAGAGTCAGGGTTCTGATCTCCAGAGCCCCTAACTAACACCACTGTCTGTCTCAAACAGAGTCAGGGTTCTGATCTCCAGAGCCCCTAACTAACACCACTGTCTGTCTCACAGAGTCAGGGTCCTGATCTCCAGAGCCCCTAACTAACACCACTGTCTGTCTCAGAGTCAGGGTTCTGATCTCCAGAGCCCCTAACTAACACCACTGTCTGTCTCAAACAGAGTCAGGGTCCTGATCTCCAGAGCCCCTAACTAACACCACTGTCTGTCTCAAACAGAGCCAGGGTCCTGATCTCTAGAGCCCCTAACTAACACCACTGTCTGTCTCAAACAGAGCCAGGGTCCTGATCTCCAGAGCCCCTAACTAACACCACTGTCTGTCTCAAACAGAGTCAGGGTTCTGATCTCCAGAGCCCCTAACTAACACCACTGTCTGTCTCAGACAGAGTCAGGGTTCTGATCTCCAGAGCCCCTAACTAACACCACTGTCTGTCTCAGAGTCAGGGTCCTGATCTCTAGAGCCCCTAACTAACACCACTGTCTGTCTCAGAGTCAGGGTTCTGATCTCCAGAGCCCCTAACTAACACCACTGTCTGTCTCAGAGTCAGGGTCCTGATCTCCAGAGCCCCTAACTAACACCACTGTCTGTCTGTCTCAGAGTCAGGGTCCTGATCTCCAGAGCCCCTAACTAACACCACTGTCTGTCTCAGAGTCAGGGTTCTGATCTCCAGAGCCCCTAACTAACACCACTGTCTGTCTCAGAGTCAGGGTCCTGATCTCCAGAGCCCCTAACTAACACCACTGTCTGTCTCAAACAGAGTCAGGGTCCTGATCTCCAGAGCCCCTAACTAACACCACTGTCTGTCTCAAACAGAGTCAGGGTTCTGATCTCCAGAGCCCCTAACTAACACCACTTTCTGTCTCAAACAGAGTCAGGGTTCTGATCTCCAGAGCCCATAACTAACACCACTGTCTGTCTCAAACAGAGTCAGGGTTCTGATCTCCAGAGCCCCTAACTAACACCACTGTCTGTCTCAAACAGAGTCAGGGTTCTGATCTCCAGAGCCCCTAACTAACACCACTGTCTGTCTCAAACAGAGTCAGGGTTCTGATCTCCAGAGCCCCTAACTAACACCACTGTCTGTCTCACAGAGTCAGGGTCCTGATCTCCAGAGCCCCTAACTAACACCACTGTCTGTCTCAGAGTCAGGGTTCTGATCTCCAGAGCCCCTAACTAACACCACTGTCTGTCTCAAACAGAGTCAGGGTCCTGATCTCCAGAGCCCCTAACTAACACCACTGTCTGTCTCAGAGTCACGGTTCTGATCTCCAGAGCCCCTAACTAACACTGCTGTCTGTCTCAGAGTCAGGGTCCTGATCTCCAGAGCCCCTAACTAACACCACTGTCTGTCTCAGAGTCAGGGTCCTGATCTCCAGAGCCCCTAACTAACACCACTGTCTGTCTCAGAGTCATGGTCCTGATCTCCAGAGCCCCTAACTAACACCACTGTCTGTCTCAAACAGAGTCAGGGTTCTGATCTCCAGAGCCCCTAACTAACACCACTGTCTGTCTCAAACAGAGTCAGGGTTCTGATCTCCAGAGCCCCTAACTAACACCACTGTCTGTCTCAGAGTCAGGGTCCTGATCTCCAGAGCCCCTAACTAACACCACTGTCTGTCTCAAACAGAGTCAGGGTCCTGATCTCCAGAGCCCTAACTAACACCACTGTCTGTCTCAAACAGAGTCAGGGTCCTGATCTCCAGAGCCCCTAACTAACACCACTGTCTGTCTCAAACAGAGTCAGGGTTCTGATCTCCAGAGCCCCTAACTAACACCACTGTCTGTCTCAGAGTCAGGGTCCTGATCTCCAGAGCCCCTAACTAACACCACTGTCTGTCTCAAACAGAGTCAGGGTCCTGATCTCCAGAGCCCCTAACTAACACCACTGTCTGTCTCAAACAGAGTCAGGGTTCTGATCTCCAGAGCCCCTAACTAACACCACTTTCTGTCTCAAACAGAGTCAGGGTTCTGATCTCCAGAGCCCATAACTAACACCACTGTCTGTCTCAAACAGAGTCAGGGTTCTGATCTCCAGAGCCCCTAACTAACACCACTGTCTGTCTCAAACAGAGTCAGGGTTCTGATCTCCAGAGCCCCTAACTAACACCACTGTCTGTCTCAAACAGAGTCAGGGTTCTGATCTCCAGAGCCCCTAACTAACACCACTGTCTGTCTCACAGAGTCAGGGTCCTGATCTCCAGAGCCCCTAACTAACACCACTGTCTGTCTCAGAGTCAGGGTTCTGATCTCCAGAGCCCCTAACTAACACCACTGTCTGTCTCAAACAGAGTCAGGGTCCTGATCTCCAGAGCCCCTAACTAACACCACTGTCTGTCTCAGAGTCACGGTTCTGATCTCCAGAGCCCCTAACTAACACTGCTGTCTGTCTCAGAGTCAGGGTCCTGATCTCCAGAGCCCCTAACTAACACCACTGTCTGTCTCAGAGTCAGGGTCCTGATCTCCAGAGCCCCTAACTAACACCACTGTCTGTCTCAGAGTCATGGTCCTGATCTACAGAGCCCCTAACTAACACCACTGTCTGTCTCAAACAGAGTCAGGGTTCTGATCTCCAGAGCCCCTAACTAACACCACTGTCTGTCTCAAACAGAGTCAGGGTTCTGATCTCCAGAGCCCCTAACTAACACCACTGTCTGTCTCAGAGTCAGGGTCCTGATCTCCAGAGCCCCTAACTAACACCACTGTCTGTCTCAAACAGAGTCAGGGTCCTGATCTCCAGAGCCCCTAACTAACACCACTGTCTGTCTCAAACAGAGTCAGGGTCCTGATCTCCAGAGCCCCTAACTAACACCACTGTCTGTCTCAAACAGAGTCAGGGTTCTGATCTCCAGAGCCCCTAACTAACACCACTGTCTGTCTCAAACAGAGTCAGGGTTCTGATCTCCAGAGCCCCTAACTAACACCACTGTCTGTCTCAAACAGAGTCAGGGTTCTGATCTCCAGAGCCCCTAACTAACACCACTGTCTGTCTCAAACAGAGTCAGGGTCCTGATCTCCAGAGCCCCTAACTAACACCACTGTCTGTCTCAAACAGAGTCAGGGTTCTGATCTCCAGAGCCCCTAACTAACACCACTGTCTGTCTCAAACAGAGTCAGGGTTCTGATCTCCAGAGCCCCTAACTAACACCACTGTCTGTCTCAAACAGAGTCAGGGTCCTGATCTCCAGAGCCCCTAACTAACACCACTGTCTGTCTCAAACAGAGTCAGGGTTCTGATCTCCAGAGCCCCTAACTAACACCACTGTCTGTCTCAAACAGAGTCAGGGTCCCGATCTCCAGAGCCCCTAACTAACACCACTGTCTGTCTCAGAGTCAGGGTCCTGATCTCCAGAGCCCCTAACTAACACCACTGTCTGTCTCAGAGTCAGGGTTCTGATCTCCAGAGCCCCTAACTAACACCACTGTCTGTCTCAAACAGAGCCAGGGTCCTGATCTCTAGAGCCCCTAACTAACACCACTGTCTGTCTCAAACAGAGTCATGGTTCTGATCTCCAGAGCCCATAACTAACACCACTGTCTGTCTCAAACAGAGTCAGGGTCCTGATCTCCAGAGCCCCTAACTAACACCACTGTCTGTCTCAGAGTCAGGGTTCTGATCTCCAGAGCCCCTAACTAACACCACTGTCTGTCTCAGAGTCAGGGTTCTGATCTCCAGAGCCCCTAACTAACACCACTGTCTGTCTCAGAGTCAGGGTCCTGATCTCCAGAGCCCCTAACTAACACCACTGTCTGTCTCAGAGTCAGGGTCCTGATCTTCAGAGCCCCTAACTAACACCACTGTCTGTCTCAGAGTCAGGGTTCTGATCTCCAGAGCCCCTAACTAACACCACTGTCTGTCTCAAACAGAGTCAGGGTCCTGATCTCCAGAGCCCCTAAATAACACCACTGTCTGTCTCAAACAGAGTCAGGGTTCTGATCTCCAGAGCCCCTAACTAACACCACTGTCTGTCTCAAACAGAGTCAGGGTCCTGATCTCCAGAGCCCCTAACTAACACCACTGTCTGTCTCAAACAGAGTCAGGGTCCTGATCTCCAGAGCCCCTAACTAACACCACTGTCTGTCTCAAACAGATTCAGGGTTCTGATCTCCAGAGCCCCTAACTAACACCACTGTCTGTCTCAAACAGAGTCAGGGTTCTGATCTCCAGAGCCCCTAACTAACACCACTGTCTGTCTCAGAGTCAGGGTTCTGATCTCCAGAGCCCCTAACTAACACCACTGTCTGTCTCAAACAGAGTCAGGGTTCTGATCTCCAGAGCCCCTAACTAACACCACTGTCTGTCTCAAACAGAGTCAGGGTTCTGATCTCCAGAGCCCCTAACTAACAGTGCTGTCTGTCTCAAACAGAGTCAGGGTTCTGATCTCCAGAGCCCCTAACTAACACCACTGTCTGTCTCAAACAGAGTCAGGGTTCTGATCTCCAGAGCCCCTAACTGACACCACTGTCTGTCTCAAACAGAGTCATGGTTCTGATCTCCAGAGCCCATAACTAACACCACTGTCTGTCTCAAACAGAGTCAGGGTCCTGATCTCCAGAGCCCCTAACTAACACCACTGTCTGTCTCAAACAGAGTCAGGGTCCTGATCTCCAGAGCCCCTAACTAACACCACTGTCTGTCTCAGAGTCAGGGTCCTGATCTCCAGAGCCCCTAACTAACACCACTGTCTGTCTCAGAGTCAGGGTCCTGATCTCCAGAGCCCCTAACTAACACCACTGTCTGTCTCAAACAGAGTCAGGGTTCTGATCTCCAGAGCCCCTAACTAACACCACTGTCTGTCTCAAACAGAGTCAGGGTTCTGATCTCCAGAGCCCCTAACTAACACCACTGTCTGTCTCAGAGTCAGGGTTCTGATCTCCAGAGCCCCTAACTAACACCACTGTCTGTCTCAAACAGAGTCAGGGTTCTGATCTCCAGAGCCCCTAACTAACACCACTGTCTGTCTCACAGAGTCAGGGTCCTGATCTCCAGAGCCCCTAACTAACACCACTGTCTGTCTCAGAGTCAGGGTTCTGATCTCCAGAGCCCCTAACTAACACCACTGTCTGTCTCAAACAGAGTCAGGGTCCTGATCTCCAGAGCCCCCTAACTAACACCACTGTCTGTCTCAGAGTCACGGTTCTGATCTCCAGAGCCCCTAACTAACACTGCTGTCTGTCTCAGAGTCAGGGTCCTGATCTCCAGAGCCCCTAACTAACACCACTGTCTGTCTCAGAGTCAGGGTCCTGATCTCCAGAGCCCCTAACTAACACCACTGTCTGTCTCAGAGTCAGGGTCCTGATCTACAGAGCCCCTAACTAACACCACTGTCTGTCTCAAACAGAGTCAGGGTTCTGATCTCCAGAGCCCCTAACTAACACCACTGTCTGTCTCAAACAGAGTCAGGGTTCTGATCTCCAGAGCCCCTAACTAACACCACTGTCTGTCTCAAACAGAGTCAGGGTTCTGATCTCCAGAGCCCCTAACTAACACCACTGTCTGTCTCAAACAGAGTCAGGGTTCTGATCTCCAGAGCCCCTAAATAACACCACTGTCTGTCTCAGAGTCAGGGTTCTGATCTCCAGAGCCCCTAACTAACACCACTGTCTGTCTCAGAGTCAGGGTCCTGATCTCCAGAGCCCCTAACTAACACCACTGTCTGTCTCAGAGCCAGGGTCCTGATCTCCAGAGCCCCTAACTAACACCACTGTCTGTCTCAGAGTCAGGGTCCTGATCTCCAGAGCCCCTAACTAACACCACTGTCTGTCTCAAACAGAGTCAGGGTTCTGATCTCCAGAGCCCCTAACTAACACCACTGTCTGTCTCAGAGTCAGGGTTCTGATCTCCAGAGCCCCTAACTAACACCACTGTCTGTCTCAAACAGAGTCAGGGTTCTGATCT
This sequence comes from Oncorhynchus masou masou, assembly GCF_036934945.1. Classification (NCBI taxonomy): domain Eukaryota; kingdom Metazoa; phylum Chordata; class Actinopteri; order Salmoniformes; family Salmonidae; genus Oncorhynchus; species Oncorhynchus masou. The sequence goes on from NC_088224.1 coordinate 75,498,315, forward strand.
CCAGAGCCCCTAAATAACACCACTGTCTGTCTCAGAGTCAGGGTTCTGATCTCCAGAGCCCCTAAATAACACCACTGTCTGTCTCAGAGTCAGGGTTCTGATCTCCAGAGCCCCTAACTAACACCACTGTCTGTCTCAGAGCCAGGGTTCTGATCTCCAGAGCCCATAACTAACACCACTGTCTGTCTCAAACAAAGGGTCCTGATCTCCAGAGCCCCTAACTAACACCACTGTCTGTCTCAAACAGAGTCAGGGTCCTGATCTCCAGAGCCCCTAACTAACACCACTGTCTGTCTCAAACAGAGTCAGGGTTCTGATCTCCAGAGCCCCTAACTAACACCACTGTCTGTCTCAAACAAAGTCAGGGTTCTGATCTCCAGAGCCCCTAACTAACACCACTGTCTGTCTCAAACAGAGTCAGGGTTCTGATCTCCAGAGCCCCTAACTAACACCACTGTCTGTCTCACAGAGCCAGGGTCCTGATCTACAGAGCCCCTAACTAACACCACTGTCTGTCTCAAACAGAGTCAGGGTTCTGATCTCCAGAGCCCCTAACTAACACCGCTGTCTGTCTCAAACAGAGTCAGGGTCCTGATCTCCAGAGCCCCTAACTAACACCACTGTCTGTCTCAAACAGAGTCAGGGTTCTGATCTCCAGAGCCCCTAACTAACACCACTGTCTGTCTCAAACAGAGTCAGGGTTCTGATCTCCAGAGCCCCTAACTAACACCACTGTCTGTCTCAAACAGAGTCAGGGTTCTGATCTCCAGAGCCCCTAACTAACCCAAAGTCTGCATCTCCAGAGCCCCTAACTAACACCACTGTCTGTCTCAGACAGAGGGTCCTGATCTCCAGAGCCCCTAACTAACACCACTGTCTGTCTCAGAGTCAGGGTCCTGATCTCCAGAGCCCCTAACTAACACCACTGTCTGTCTCAAACAGAGTCAGGGTTCTGATCTCCAGGCCCCTAACTAACACCACTGTCTGTCTCAAACAGAGTCAGGGTTCTGATCTCCAGAGCCCCTAACTAACACCACTGTCTGTCTCAAACAGAGTCAGGGTTCTGATCTCCAGAGCCCTAACTAACACCACTGTCTGTCTCAGAGTCATCTGATCTCCAGAGCCCCTAACTAACACCACTGTCTGTCTCAAACAGAGTCAGGGTTCTGATCTCAGATTTAGCACCACTGTCTGTCTCAGAGTCAGGGTCCTGATCTCCAGAGCCCCTAACTAACACCACTGTCTGTCTCAGAGTCAGGGTCCTGATCTCCAGAGCCCCTAACTAACACTGCTGTCTGTCTGTAATTTTCATCATAGGTACACTTCAACTATGACAGATAAAATGAGGGGAAAAAATCCAGAAAATCACATTGTAGGATTTTTTATGAATTTATTTGCAAATTATGGTGGAAAATAAGTATTTGGTCACCTACAAACAAGCAAGATTTCTGGCTCTCACAGACCTGTAACAACTTCTTTAAGAGGCTCCTCTGTCCTCCACTCGTTACCTGTATTAATGGCACCTGTTTGAACTTGTTATCAGTATAAAAGACACCTGTCCACAACCTCAAACAGTCACACTCCAAACTCCACTATGGTCAAGACCAAAGAGCTGTCAAAGGTCACCAGAAACAAAATTGTAGACCTGCACGAGGCTGGGAAGACTGAATCTGAAATAGGTAAGCAGCTTGGTTTGAAGAAATCAACTGTGGGAGCAATTATTAGGAAATGGAAGACATACAAGACCACTGATAATCTCCCTCGATCTGGGGCTCCACTCAAGATCTCACCCCGTGGGGTCAAAATGATCACAAGAACAGTGAGCAGAAATCCCAGAACCACACGGGGGGACCTAGTGAATGACCTGCAGAGAGCTGGGACCAAAGTAACAAAGCCTACCATCAGTAACACACTACGCCACCAGGGACTCAAATCCTGCAGTGCCAGACGTGTCCCCCTGCTTAAGCCAGTACATGTCCAGGCCCATCTGAAGTTTGCTAGAGAGCATTTGGATGATCCAGAAGAAGATCGGGAGAATGTCATATGGTCAGATGAAACCAAAATAGAACTTTTTGGTAAAAACTCAACTTGTTGTGTTTGGAGGACAAAGAATGCTGAGTTGCATCCAAAGAACACCATACCTACTGTGAAGCATGGGGTTGGAAACATCATGCTTTGGGGCTGTTTTTCTGCAAAGGGACCAGGACGACTGATCCATGTAAAGGAAAGAATGAATGGGGCCATGTATCGTGAGATTTTGAGTGAAAACCTCCTTCCATCAGCAAGGGCATTGAAGATGAAACGTGGCTGGGTCTTTCAGCATGACAACGATCCCAAACACACCGCCCAGGCAATGAAGGAGTGGCTTCGTAAGAAGCATTTCAAGGTCCTGGAGTGGCCTAGCCAGTCTCCAGATCTCAACCCCATAGAAATCTTTGGAGGGAGTTGAAAGTCTGTGTTGCCAAGCAACTCCCCCAAAACATCACTGCTCTAGAGGAGATCTGCATGGAGGATTGGGCCAAAATACTAGCAACAGTGTGTGAAAACCTTGTGAAGACTTACAGAAAACAGTTTGACCTCTGTCATTGCCAACAAAGGGTATATAACAAGGTATTGAGATAAACTTTTGTTATTGACGAAATACTTATTTTCCACCATAATTTGCAAATAAATTCATTAAAAATCCTACAATGTGATTTTCTGGATTTTTTTTTCTCATTTTGTCTGACATAGTTGAAGTGTACCTACAATGAAAATTACAGGCCTCTCTCATTTTAAGTGGGAGAACTTGCACAATTGGTGGCTGACTAAATACTTTTTTGCCCCACTGTATGTGTGAGTGAGTGAGTGAGTGAGTGAGTGAGTGAGTGAGTGAGTGAGTGAGTGAGTGAGTGAGTGAGTGAGTGTATGTGTGTGTTTCTGTCTCTTTTCCAGTTGTTCTGTTCTGTGGAAGTGCATGCGGCTGTAGTGAAATAGCAGATCAAAGCATGTTCAGTACATGTCATAGTATATAATTTACACTTCTATGAGATCCAACATGGCCGAGGAAACCCAACCCCCTGCATTCATTAATACATTCAATTCATCACAGACAAAACGTTGAGCCCCAAATGGATATTGTCATACTTTTGAAGCAATATTAGCCCCCCTTCGTGCATGCCACCACCAATTCATTCAATTTAAACATCAGCCGTCGGTTATTGCAAATGTCTTTTCAAATGACAGGTGTGTTTTAATCCATTAGAATATCAAATAATAGAAGTTCCATTATTTATTGTAACCTCGTATTTTCCCTGGATGGGCTGTATAACGTTTCTCATTGAAGATGCATTTTGGGTCTCGGAAACCTACATTTACTGCGTTACCGGCAGCATGAACAGAGTAGGATAGAAAATATACAGCAGCATTTGGCCTAGAAACATTTCCACCAATTCCCCTGGCCATTACTTTCACTGTATTCCCAGTCTGCTATGATGATTTTCACTATGGATTCATAGTCCTCTTTTAGTAACAGCTATGATGCTCTTTCACATTATTTTCCAATACTACTTTTACAACCATGTTGTTAGGTTACAGTTGTGGGGGTCTGGAATCCCCTAAGTGTGGTTTCACTGTAATGACAAGTCTGGAGAAAATGTTTCCATTGACTTGTTTCTAACAGACAACTGGGGGGTTTTATAGCTGGATTTACAGTTTTGCTCCAAGAAATGTAATGTGAACTAGTTAGCCCTCCTGTGTTGTAACTAACAGCATGGTGAAAAAACATGAAGCTGCTTAATACTGGAAGCAGAGCCACTGAGACCATGGATGGGGAGACGAGCTGCACACTGAGACCATGGATGGGGAGACGAGCTGCACACTGAGACCATGGATGGGGAGACGAGCTGCACACTGAGACCATGGATGAGGAGACGAGCTGCACACTGAGACCATGGATGGGGAGACGAGCTGCACACTGAGACCATGGATGGGGAGACGAGCTGCACACTGAGACCATGGATGAGGAGACGAGCTGCACACTGAGACCATGGATGGGGAGACGAGCTGCACACTGAGACCATGGATGGGGAGACGAGCTGCACACTGAGACCATGGATGAGGAGACGAGCTGCACACTGAGACCATGGATGGGGAGACGAGCTGCACACTGAGACCATGGATGAGGAGACGAGCTGCACACTGAGACCATGGATGGGGAGACGAGCTGCACACTGAGACCATGGATGAGGAGAGGAGCTGCACACTGAGACCATGGATGAGGAGAGGAGCTGCACACTGAGACCATGGATGGGGAGACGAGCTGCACACTGAGACCATGGATGGGGAGACGAGCTGCACACTGAGACCATGGATGGGGAGACGAGCTGCACACTGAGACCATAGATGGGGAGACGAGCTGCACACTGAGACCATGGATGGGGAGACGAGCTGCACACTGAGACCATGGATGGGGAGACGAGCTGCACACTGAGACCATGGATGGGGAGACGAGCTGCACACTGAGACCATGGATGGGGAGACGAGCTGCACACTGAGACCATGGATGAGGAGACGAGCTGCACACTGAGACCATGGATGGGGAGACGAGCTGCACACTGAGACCATGGATGGGGAGACGAGCTGCACACTGAGACCATGGATGGGGAGACGAGCTGCACACTGAGACCATGGATGAGGAGACGAGCTGCACACTGAGACCATGGATGGGGAGACGAGCTGCACACTGAGACCATGGATGGGGAGACGAGCTGCACACTGAGACCATGGATGGGGAGACGAGCTGCACACTGAGACCATGGATGGGGAGACGAGCTGCACACTGAGACCATGGATGGGGAGACGAGCTGCACACTGAGACCATGGATGAGGAGACGAGCTGCACACTGAGACCATGGATGGGGAGACGAGCTGCACACTGAGACCATGGATGGGGAGACGAGCTGCACACTGAGACCATGGATGAGGAGACGAGCTGCACACTGAGACCATGGATGGGGAGACGAGCTGCACACTGAGACCATGGATGAGGAGACGAGCTGCACACTGAGACCATGGATGGGGAGACGAGCTGCACACTGAGACCATGGATGAGGAGACGAGCTGCACACTGAGACCATGGATGGGGAGACGAGCTGCACACTGAGACCATGGATGGGGAGACGAGCTGCACACTGAGACCATGGATGGGGAGACGAGCTGCACACTGAGACCATGGATGGGGAAACGAGCTGCACACTGAGACCATGGATGGGGAGACGAGCTGCACACTGAGACCATGGATGGGGAGACGAGCTGCACACTGAGACCATGGATGGGGAGACGAGCTGCACACTGAGACCATGGATGGGGAAACGAGCTGCACACTGAGACCATGGATGGGGAGACGAGCTGCACACTGAGACCATGGATGAGGAGACGAGCTGCACACTGAGACCATGGATGGGGAGACGAGCTGCACACTGAGACCATGGATGAGGAGACGAGCTGCACACTGAGACCATGGATGGGGAGACGAGCTGCACACTGAGACCATGGATGTGGAGACGAGCTGCACACTGAGACCATGGATGAGGAGACGAGCTGCACACTGAGACCATGGATGTGGAGACGAGCTGCACACTGAGACCATGGATGTGGAGACGAGCTGCACACTGAGACCATGGATGAGGAGACGAGCTGCACACTGAGACCATGGATGTGGAGACGAGCTGCACACTGAGACCATGGATGAGGAGACGAGCTGCACACTGAGAGCATGGATGGGGAGACGAGCTGCACACTGAGACCATGGATGGGGAGACGAGCTGCACACTGGGACCATGGATGGGGAGACGAGCTGCACACTGAGACCATGGATGGGGAGACGAGCTGCACACTGAGACCATGGATGGGGAGACGAGCTGCACACTGAGACCATGGATGGGGAGACGAGCTGCACACTGGGACCATGGATGGGGAGACGAGCTGCACACTGAGACCATGGATGGGGAGACGAGCTGCACACTGGGATCATGGATGGGGAGACGAGCTGCACACTGAGACCATGGATGGGGAGACGAGCTGCACACTGAGACCATGGATGGGGAGACGAGCTGCACACTGAGACCATGGATGGGGAGACGAGCTGCACACTGGGATCATGGATGGGGAGAGGAGCTGCACACTGAGACCATGGATGGGGAGACGAGCTGCACACTGAGACCATGGATGGGGGAGACGAGCTGCACACTGAGACCATGGATGGGGAGACGAGCTGCACACTGAGACCATGGATGGGGAGACGAGCTGCACACTGAGACCATGGATGAGGAGACGAGCTGCACACTGAGACCATGGATGGGGAGATGAGCTGCACACTGAGACCATGGATGGGGAGACGAGCTGCACACTGAGACCATGGATGAGGAGACGAGCTGCACACTGAGACCATGGATGAGGAGACGAGCTGCACACTGAGACCATGGATGGGGAGATGAGCTGCACACTGAGACCATGGATGGGGAGACGAGCTGCACACTGAGACCATGGATGGGGAGACGAGCTGCACACTGAGACCATGGATGGGGAGACGAGCTACACACTGAGACCATTGGATGAGGAGACGAGCTGCACACTGAGACCATGGATGGGGAGACGAGCTACACACTGAGACCATTGGATGATAGACCTGTAATACTATAGTACTTTAGATCTATTCAATGTCTTGTTTTGACCGTCGCTAATTACACACCAGCACCAGTTGGCCTTCACCTTGACTTTGTAATGAATAAAGCTCAGTGGGAACATACAGCAAAGTTCTGCGTTGGTGTAGATAAGACCGATTTTTAACCTCACAGAGTTATTTTGGTCTGTACAGCTCCGATTAGAGAGGACTATTTTAAACTGTGTGGCAGGTCTTCTGATGTTACTAATCCCACCAATCAAGAGGAAAATGGTGACAGAGAGACAGACAGAGAGACATGGAGACCAGCGAGACAAACTGGGAGGCGAGAGAAAGACGAGCCAGAGAAAGATGGACATGACTGACAGACAGACAGACAGACAGACAGACAGACAGACAGACAGACAAAAAGAGAGAGACGGAACAACAGAGACAGAAATACAGACTGGCACAGAGAGTGTTCCTGCAGTGTTCCTAACCACATCTGATCAATCTGTACTGTAGCTACTATACTGTAGCTAGTGGGTGTTACGGACTGGTTGGACTTGTGATTGATAATGATGGATATTGGAGTTTTTCACAGTCCTAAACTTCATGCTCTGCCCCGGGGTCCTGGTTAATACAACATGATTGACATGTTTGGGGCCGAGCAGCCCTGTCATTTTTAGACAAGTGCTGTTTAATTCCTGAGAGGCTCTTTTATTGTCTTATTTGTTTAATGAGGTTGGGATTTGATTGGGCCCTTGTGAGTTCTTCTTGAACAATGAACTAAAAGCTGGAATTAAAGGAAAAACAGTTGTTATAGCAAGGATAGCCGGAGTTGTAAAACCCTCTATTACACCCCAGAGCGGAGCAGCAGACCTGCTGAAGGTCAAGAGCATTGTTGTAGCATCTCACTCACTCTCAGACTGGCATTTCTATCCCTGTGTAGGGCTGAGATACCTGTGTCAGAGTTCTTGACAGAGTGATTAGATTCAATATAACTTATTGTTTATTTCAAAATGGTTATTTACTGTACCTAGTCAATTCCGTTCTATGCTTTAATAACAAGGTCATACATGTATTTTTTCAGAACCGTTCAAGCCCCAGCTTGTCTTCTACCAAAACACTTCAGAGAGATTGTGTGAATGTTTTTTATTCACACTCTTTCAAGCAATGATACACTTTAGGCTTGTTTTTCCGTGTTCCTCATTTTCATCATCGCCGCTTCTGAGTTCTAACACATAGTTACCTTCACAAAGACGTTTCAATGACAACATTAGTGAACATGGCCAATCTAGCATTTTGAATGCATTAGCAATGGCAAATTGACCACAATTCAGCAGGCTGAGAGT
>NC_088224.1:75508809-75513809 GCF_036934945.1 Oncorhynchus masou masou
TGCGCACGCATAAGTGGCCTTTTTATCCAATTGGCCCTGCCTGATAATTGCCATGGTGATTCACACCAGCTGAGCCATCAGTCACATATAGAATAGAGGACGCTGCTGCGATTAATGCAAACAGCCAACTAACGTTTCACAGTTACTGTCCAGCCTCTTAATAGGCCTGTTAATGAATACTTCACTGGGGAAATGTTGGATCAGTCAGAGCTTGTCTTCATCTGACTGTTGTCAAGCTGACATGGTATTAATCTGTACTGTGAACAATGGTTTTTCACTAAACACTGATTTGTGGGAGATGACTGAAAATTGTGTCTTCTTGTCTTATTATCTTGTCTTATGGCCTTGTCTTATTATCTTGTCTTATGGTCTTGTCTTATTGTCTTGTCTTATGGTCGTGTCTTATGGCCTTGTCTTATTATCTTGTCTTATTGTCTTGTCTTATTGTCTTGTCTTATTGTCTTGTCTTATTGTCTTGTCTTATTGTCTTGTCTTATGGCCTTGTCTTATGGCCTTGTCTTATTATCTTGTCTTATGGTCTTGTCTTATTGTCTTGCCTTATGGCCTTGTCTTATTGTCTTGTCTTATTGTCTTGTCTTATTGTCTTGTCTTATGGCCTTGTCTTATTGTCTTGTCTTATGGTCTTGTCTTATTGTCTTGTCTTATGGCCTTGTCTTATTATCTTGTCTTATTGTCTTGTCTTATGGTCTTGTCTTATTGTCTTGCCTTATGGCCTTGTCTTATTATCTTGTCTTATTGTCTTGTCTTATTGTCTTGTCTTATTGTCTTGTCTTATGGCCTTGTCTTATGGCCTTCTCTTATTGTCTTGTCTTATGGTCTTGTCTTATTGTCTTGTCTTATGGCCTTCTCTTATTATCTTGTCTTATTGTCTTGCCTTATGGCCTTGTCTTATGGCCTTGTCTTATTGTCTTGTCTTATGGTCTTGTCTTATTGTCTTGTCTTATGGCCTTGTCTTATTATCTTGTCTTATGGCCTTGTCTTATGGCCTTGTCTTATTATCTTGTCTTATGGCCTTGTCTTATGGCCTTGTCTTATTATCTTGTCTTATTGTCTTGTCTTATTGTCTTGTCTTATGGCCTTGTCTTATTATCTTGTCTTATTGTCTTGCCTTATGGCCTTGTCTTATTGTCTTGTCTTATGGTCTTGTGTTATTGTCTTGTCTTATGGCCTTGTCTTATGGTCTTATTGTCTTGTCTTCTGGCCTTGTCTTATGGTCTTGTCTTGTCTTATGGTCTTGTCTTATTGTCTTGTCTTATTGTCTTGTCTTATTGTCTTGTCTTCTGGCCTTGTCTTATGGTCTTGTCTTATTGTTTTGTCTTATTGTCTTGTCTTATTTTTTTGTCTTCTTGTCTTGTATTATGGTCTTGTCGTATTGTTGTGTCTTATGGTCTTGTCTTATGGTCTTGTCTTATTGTATTTTTGTCTTATTTTCTTGTCATATGGTCTTGTCTTATTGTTTTGTCTTCTTGTCTTGTCTTATTGTCTTGTCTTATTGTTTTGTCTTGATCCTAGTTACTGCTGTTAAGTCTCTGGTTATACTGTACAACAACAACAACAGATGTGCTCATCAAACAGTGGTGCCTAGGATGGACACTGATGGAGATTACATGAGAAATGTTCATTAACACCAAGCTCACTAATTAGAATTGATAAAACAAGTCAAAGTAAGCATCTAAAAAACATTTTGATACATCTATTTCATATGTTGAAATTCTCTCTTTACACTGCAAACAAAAAAGTATGTTTTGAAATCTCAACCCTCATTATGAGAGAGACACAGATAGTATCTGTGTGGGAGTGATTGAGAGAGACACAGAGAGTGTCTGTGTGGGAGTGAGTGAGAGAGACACAGAGAGTGTGTGTGGGAGTGAGAGAGAGACACACAGAGAGTGTCTGTGTGGGGGTGAGAGAGTGAGACAGACAGACAGAGTGTCTGTGTGGGGGTGAGAGAGAGAGACAGACAGACAGAGTGTCTGTGTGGGGGTGAGAGAGTGAGACAGACAGACAGAGTGTCTGTGTGGGGGTGAGAGCGAGAGAGACAGACAGACAGACATAGTGTCTGTGTGGGGGTGAGAGAGTGAGACAGACAGACAGACAGACAGGGTGTCTGTGTGGGGGTGAGAGAGTGAGACAGACAGACAGACAGACAGGGTGTCTGTGTGGGGGTGAGAGAGTGAGACAGACAGACAGAGTGTCTGTGTGGAGGTGAGAGAGAGACAGACAGACAGAGTGTCTGTGTGGGGGTGAGAGAGAGAGACAGACAGACAGACATAGTGTCTGTGTGGGGGTGAGAGAGTGAGACAGACAGACAGACAGAGTGTCTGTGTGGAGGTGAGAGAGAGACAGACAGACAGAGTGTCTGTGTGGGGGTGAGAGAGTGAGACAGACAGACAGACAGAGTGTCTGTGTGGGGGTGAGAGAGAGAGAGACAGACAGACAGACAGAGTGTCTGTGTGGGGGTGAGAGAGTGAGACAGACATACAGAGTGTCTGTGTGGGGGTGAGAGAGAGAGAGACAGACAGACAGACAGACAGACAGACAGAGTGTCTGTGTGGGGGTGAGAGAGAGAGACAGACAGACAGAGTGTCTGTGTGGGGGTGACAGACAGACAGACAGACAGACAGAGTGTCTGTGTGGGGGTGAGAGAGAGATTAACTGCTTTACCATCATCTCCTGTTCTTTACTCAATCACAGGCCGTCGCAAAACACAACTATCCTGTCATCTTCAGCATCTCTTATATATTGCTGACTCAATTACACACTCACAATGGCATAGCGCTTTTATGAGTCTGTCTGCTAAAATACACTATTTCTGCATGATTGTATTTTATTGTAACTTGAATAAAATTTGCTATCACCAGGCTTTTGTACACTATAAAATAAATAAAGGCAATGTATTGCAAGAGGAGGCAGAGATGCAGTATCTGTTTTAACACCCCAACCTGCTATTCTTAAGCATTGTTCTCCATGGAAAAAAGAGAGACAGCAATTTGCATTCATTAAGGCTTTTTTTCTGACACAGTGGGTTCCGTTAACCATTCTTTCCCCCTCAATAATAGAAACACAAATTGAGTCTGGAAGCCCGGTGGATGGAGGATGATGGGAAATATATGAATTAGTCTCTTGTCATTTGTGGGGATAATTTGAATGTTGTCATGGTAATTTGGACTTGGGAGGCTGCGGGTCAGCTTCCAAACAGAGACCTTGCACTGGGAAGCCCAATCCTTGTGAAGGCCTGATAAGGCGCTGTGTGTAGCCTTCAGCGCAATGATGAATTACCTGCTTATCGGGCTCAGCCCAGAGAGACACACAGCACAGCATAGAACGAATGCACGAGACTGAGAGAGACATAGTGATGGAGGGAGAGAGATGGAGAGAGATGGAGCGAGAGAGGGAGAGACAGGATGTGATTGTGCTATAGAAACAGGAAGAATGAGCAGGAGGGAGAGGCGTTGCTGGTGACAGTGAGAATAGAGATTCATTGTAGCCATTCAGTGCATCTGTCCTGTGTGAAACCACAGATGAAGACACACACAGTGGTAGCTACACATCACCTGGCAATGTGATGGCATTCAGAAGAATGTTCATGTAGATGTTACGCAGGATCATTTCAATTCCATTTTACCTCCCATGATGACATTTTGACTTTGTGGCACCCTCTTTCATGGCTTTGATTTAACGATAGGATGTGTTTATGGTAGATAGTGAATGGCATTTTAATGTAAAATGGTTTGTGATGGGTTAACCAGTGGCAACAAAGCTTTTAAGATGTTCTTGGACTTTGGTGTTCTCTAGTGGTGGAGTAAGAGGACCACCAAATGTCTTCTCCCTCATCTTCTCCCTCATCTTCTCCCTCATCTTGTCTCTCATCTTCTCCCTCATCTTCTCCCTCACCTTGTCTCTCATCTTGTCTCTCATCTTCTCCCTCACCTTGTCTCTCATCTTGTCTCTCATCTTCTCCCTCATCTTGTCTCTCATCTTCTCCCTCATCTTCTCCCTCACCTTGTCTCTCATCTTGTCTCTCATCTTCTCCCTCATCTTGTCTCTCATCTTTTCCCTCATCTTCTCCCTCATCTTGTCTCTCATCTTCTCCCTCATCTTGTCTCTCAACTTCTCCCTCATCTTGTCTCTCATCTTCTCCCTCATCTTGTCCCTCATCTTCTCCCTCATATTCTCCCTCATCTTGTCTCTCATCTTCTCCCTCATCTCTCATCTTCTCCCTCATCTTCTCCCTCATCTTGTCTCTCATCTTCTCCCTCATCTTCTCCCTCATCTTGTCTCTCATCTTGTCTCTCGTCTTCTCACTCATCTTGTCCCTCATCTTCTCCCTCATCTTGTCTCTCATCTTGTCTCTCGTCTTCTCACTCATCTTGTCCCTCATCTTCTCCCTCATCTTCTCCCTCATCTTGTCTCTCATCTTGTCTCTCATCTTCTCCCTCATCTTCTCCCTCATCTTCTCCCTCATCTTGTCTCTCATCTTCTCCCTCATATTGTCTCGCATCTTCTCCCTCATCTTGTCTCTCATCATCTCCCTCATCTTGGCTCTCATCATCTCCCTCATCTTGTCTCTCATCTTCTCCCTCATCTTGTCTCTCATCTTGTCTCTCGTCTTCTCTCTCATCTTCTCCCTCATCTTCTCCCTCATCTTGTCTCTCATCTTCTCCCTCATCTTGTCTCTCATCTTCTCCCTCATCTTGTCTCTCATCTTCTCCCTCATCTTGTCTCTCTGACCACTGACCTTACCACTGACCTGTCACTGACCTTACCTCTGACATGTCACTGACCTTACCTCTGACATGTCACTGACCTTACCTCTGACATGTCACTGACCTTACCACTGACCTTGCCTCCTACCTGTCACTGACCTTACCACTGACCTTACCACTGACCTGTCACTGACCTTACCACGGACCTTACCACTGACCTGTCACTGACCTTACCACTGACTTAGCACTGACCTTACCTCTGACCTTACCACT